>NC_037685.1:83198751-83239771 GCF_003255815.1 Theropithecus gelada | reverse complement strand
AGTATTAGACACTGTAATAGTGCTTTATATGTATTGTCTCATCTTCACTCAATTTCCATTTTTCACTTTTAAGATGTGAAATTTGAGGCTTACAGGAACTTCTCACCATCACAAAGTCATCAGGTGGGAGAGCCAGCTTTTGAGGACTGGACAGTCGACCCAGAGTCCATGCTGTTGGCCTCCTCCACACAGCCACGTGCACATCAGGAAGTCTGTATTACTCAACAGCTCCCTCTACCATCCTCTAAAGAAACCCTGCACTGTCTTAGCAGGGCCTGTGAGACCCCTCAAGATCAGCCCTGCCTCCTTTGCTAGTCTCCTTCCCGTTACCTCTCCTCCTACCCTGACCGGAGCCCCTGCAGCTCCCAGACATGGCCATGCCTTCCCCTGCCTCCTTGCAATCCTATGGTGTGTTCCCTTCTTCTTCCTGCCTAACTCCTGCTCCTACTTCCAGGCTCAGCTCTTGCCCCAAGCTCCAGACCCTTTCCTGGTCCTCTGGGCTGGGTTCTGTGCCCATGCCCTACTGCTCCCAGCCCCCTCTGCCTGGCTCTGCGATTCTCCATGAACGAAATGAGGTGTGGCTTTTCATCTCCAAATTTCCGGTGCTTAATTGGAACAGAGATTGACTGAATACTATGAATGATGGAGCATTTGGGAATTGGCCTTGTTTTACAAATTAAGGCCCAGTGAGGAAAACAATCCCATTGTAAATAAGAGGGTTAGGGCTGGGCACAGTGGCTCACACCTGTAATCCCAGCACTTTGGGAGGCTGAGATGGGAGGATTCTTTGAGGCTAGGAATTTGAGAACAGCCCAGTCAATATAGTGAGACCCCCTTCTCTACAAACGAACACTCAAACAAAACAATTAAAAATTAGTCAGGCATGGTGGCATAGGCCTGTAGTCTTAGCTACTTAGGAGGCTGAGGTGGGAGGATCATTTGAGTCTGGGAGCTCGAGGCTGCAGTGAACTATGGTTACGCCACAGCACTCCAGCCTGGATGACAGAGCAAGACTTTGTGTCTTAAAAAAAAATAAAAAAGGTTAGAATGTGGCCCATGGAAATCCTCAAAGGTACAATCGCATGAAGCTGAGAAGCAGCGACATGGAGCAGGGGTACTTAGAGCATCAACTGGCGGAACCAGATCTTTCCTCTCATTCCCACCCCAAGAGACCTTTCCGAATCATCCTGCTGAAAGCAGAGAGGCCAGGATTTCCCCCTCAGGTGTCTAACCCACAGCCTGCATGCTAATCTCTAAGGCAATGGCATCTCAACTCTGCTGGGCCCTTATTTGTGTGTCCTTTCAATGGTTATATCTGCCTGTGTTTGCCCAGAATAACTAATTTAATGAAAGAATTTTTAAAAGAAGTTTATAAATGGCTAAGTATCTAGTGATAGGTGCCATACACATTTTTAGACACAAAGGGGCTACATTCAGATTATTTTTACTGGGGGAACCATTATTAATGTAATTATAAAATAGTACATCGTGGAAGTGTACACACAAGAGAGAAGAAGAGAGAGAGAGAGAAGCTGCATACACTTGCTATTTTACAAAAATGATGCAATCCAACAGTTTACAAAGATGATTCCTTTAGATAGATACTGACTAAAACTCACCAGGGGCAGGGCCTTGGGCCCAGCAAGGAGTTAGTCATGGTTCCCGGGCCTCAGCAGAGAACACTGAGTAAGATGCAAGTACTTGCCCTTGCTGGGCTTGATAGCTCACAGCTGTAATCCCGGTGCTTTGGGAGTCCAAAGCAAAAGGATTGCTTGAGACTAGGAGTTCAAGAGCAGCCTGGGCAACATGGCAAAAACCCATCTCTACAGAAAAACACAAAAATTAGCTAGGGGTGCTGGTGCACGCCTGTAGTCCCAGCCATTCAGGACACGGAGGTGAGAGGATCGCCTGGGCCCAGGAGATTGAGGCTGCAGTGAGCTGTGATCATGCCACTGCACTCAGGCCTGGGTGACACAGCAAGACTGTCTCAACAACAACAACAAAGTATTTTCCCTTGAGGTTGGAGCCACAAGGACCATGAGTTTAGCAGGGGCCCCTGCCGGCTACTCCAAGCCACTCTCCCAGCACTCACTGCTCTCTTCTGCAGAACCAAAATGCTTCCAGTTCCCCAAACGTGCTCTGCCGGTTCACACCTCTGTGCCTTTGCATGTTTCCTCTGACTGCGATGCTCAGTCTGTGTGGAGTGGACACGTGTCATGCTTTTTGGCTGCCTAGCATTGTTTGGAAACCCCAGCTATGTTCTGGGAACTTCCTGACACATGAGTGAGTCCTGCCTCTCCAAGGCAGATGCCAGAGATCCCACTCGGCCAGGCTTCTATGCAGAGCAGGGTACAGGCACATGACCCAGCCTCCCTCCATCAGCTGCATCTACACGAGATACCAACTTAGAGATGAGCAATCCAAGGCAGTGGTGCGGTGTGGAAGTGATGTATCAGGCAAAGCTGGTAAGGCAGGCGCCAGGCTTTGGAGGAGCAAAAGTTACCGGGCTGTGGCCCTGGTACAAGGAGGGGCAGCATCACAAACCATCACATCCAGAGCTCCAGAGGGGCAGCAGCAGTGGTTTCCACTGCAGGCCAGGTCTGCGGTGGGTATAGGGACTTGTTGCAGGAAGCTATTCACGGCATTCCACCTCCCCATCCAGCAAGCAGAAGAGTCACTCTATAACCTTTTAATCCTTTTAATCAATCTCTTGTGTGCTTCTGTTGATTACAACTAAGAGCCTGGCTTGGTTGCAACTCTCCTGGCCCCTGGAGTAGGTGATACACCAACCTACATTCATTCTCTTAACAAACGGCCAGATGCCATTTCCGTTGGCATGGAGGTCTCCTGTGGGCCTCCCGTGAAACCTTCTATTCCATCCCTCATTCATTCCCTCCGGGGATGCCCCCCTACCCACACGCCTCTTGCCGCATACCCCCCTGAATTATAGTTGCTTGTTTCTTCCTCCTCTGCTTGGACAATGATTTCTTTGAGGTTAGCCATTGGCTCTTTCACTTCTGCATTTCCAGCAGTTTGGGTTGACAGCATCCAGCACAGGAGAGGTGCTAAAGGGAAGTTTGTCATGGATAGGAAGGAATGCTCCAATTTGGCTTCTGAGAACCAGGAATCAGAAACAGGTGCTATGAGGCGGCTGCGTCTAAAATAGATCTCGGTGGATGGCAGGGACTTCAACAAGCAGAATTGGTTGGGATCATCCTGCCCATATTGATGTGTATTCTGCTTTTTAAAAATTATCATAACCCTCCGCATTTTTCCATCTCCGTAATGTGCCGTAGGGGACATTCTCAGTTGCCCAACGACACTTCCCTCACCCTTCTGTTTTTCAGGTGTGGTTGGTGATGTCTCAGGGAAGGTGGTCCCTTCCCACAGCCACAAGGAGATGAGTCCTCATTGCTCCAAACCAGGGGTTGACAAACTACAGCCTGCTAGCCAAATCTGGCCTGCGCCTGTGTTTGTATGGCCTCATACCATACAAAATGCTTTTTACACCTTTAATTCACTGGAAAAGGAACAAAAATAATGCTTTGTAAGAGGTAAAAAATATATGAAATTCAAATTTCAGTGTCCACAGTGACACTGGAACACAGGCACATGTATTTGTTTCCGGTGTCTCTAGCTGCTTTGGCTCTACAACAGCAGAGCTGACTAGATGTGACAGGGACCCCATGCCCTGCAAAGCCTGAAATCTTTACTGGCTGGTCCTCTTCAGAAGAACGTTGCTGACCCTATTCTCAAGCGATCATGCTAACACCAGTCTCTTCTGAGTGTTGATTTTTGGGAGGAGTATGAGACCCATTTCTAGGCCAATGAAACACAAAGGGAAGCCTGACAGAGGGCTGCGGGAAAGATTGTTTTCTCTGATGACAGGAAGGTATGTGAGCGTGCTTCCTTCCTGCCTTTGGATGTTGCATGTGCAGATGTGATAGGCAGAGCTGTGGCAGCCATCTTGTAGTCATGAGGGAAAGGCTAAAAGACTTATAGAGAAGCTGCCCCAGATACTCTTGAGCTGTTAAATTAACTGGCTCTGGAACCTCCTACTTCTAGAATTTTTAAATTCTAGAATTAAAATTTCTAATCAGTAGCCAAGAACATTTAATGGGAACTAAAATTGCATAATCAAAAGGAAGTTTTCTTCTTTCTTATGTGTTTTTGTTCGTTTGTTTGTTTTTTCCAGATGGAGTTTCGCTCTTGTTGCCCAGGCTGGAGTGCAATGGTGCGATCTCAGCTCACTGTAATCTTGGCCTCCCGGGTTCAAGCAATTCTCCTGCCTCAGTGTCCCATGGAGCTGGGATTACAGGCACCTGCCAACATGCCTGGCTAATTTTTTTTGTATTTTTAGTAGAGACAGGGTTTCACCATGTTGGCCAGGCTGGTCTTGAACTCCTGAACTCAGGTGATCCACCAGCCTGGGCCTCCCAAAGTGCTGGGATTACAGGCGTGAGCCACCATGCCGGGCCCCTCTTCTTTCTTATTAACTAAAAATACATTTGAGTCAGAGATGTTTTATGCTCTTGATCTATTTGCAAACCCAATTAACTCACTTTGTTAAAACATGCCCCATGTGGTGTCAGGACCAGGGATACATTTTGTGCAATTATTTCTCCTTTTAGTGTCATTAACCAGTGCATTACGAAATTCTGTGGAATAGCAAATGCTCGCTTTTTCATGCAGCCATTCTGTCTGTCCTCTCACCTCTGACGCACATCACACCTGCCACCCATCACAAGGCCAGCTGCATTGAAGTCTGACTTGTGCAATCCCCAGTGTAGCAAACAGTCACCTGGAGCAGAGAGGTCAGTGTGTTGACGTGTTTGCTGGTTGGAGCCTACATGTAAAATACTATTGAGTTGAGCTACCTCTATGGAGAGCAGTGATCCATGTCCCTAAAATGCTGTCCTCAAGAGGCCATAGGATCCCTAGGAAATTACACTCAGAACAAAGTTTGCAAGGACACTTTCTTGATTCAGTGCCAACCAGGTGATTTTGCAATCAGTTCTCTGAGCATCTAAGAGATAGGAAGCATTTTAACAGCAATATCTTCCTTTCTCTCTTCCTAAAATAAAGACAGCAGAAAGAGCACTGTTGTGGGGGATTTTAAGCTGCCGAGGTGATTTTATAAAATACTGTGGAAGGAGATCTATCCCAGAAGAAAGAACTTCCAGTTCCTGCAGCTCTCTTGCTTTTAATAAGAATCTCTGTGAGGGAGCATCGCACAGTGTAGTGGCTGAGCGCCTGACCTTCTGAGTCGGACAGAACTTTATTGAGTCCCTGCTCTTTTTGTCGCACCTGTGTAAGTTTGGGGAGTGACGTGGCCTCTCTAAGCCTTGGTTTCTCCCTCATCCTCATTCTTCGCGGCCATTGGGCTAGGCACGGGGACACAGCAAGTAAGTTGGACAGTGGACAAATGGATGAGAGTTTGTGCAAAAAAAGAGGTAACTTTGTAGATTAGGGATTAAAAATCTGAGCAAAATTCAGATTGTTTCTTATAGAACAAATTGAGGCTGACGGTTGCCCAGGGGAGGCATAGAGAGGAGAAACGTGGAAGGCTCGGCAGTGATGACAGTCTGGAACAGCCCTTGTGAGGACAGGAGAGGAAGGGGCTCAAGGAAGACAAGACAAAGCACTAGGCTGCGGCCCAATGGCTGGGGGAAAGTACCAAGTGCCCTGCACAGTGGATTCTTCTAACAGGCTGAGCACAGCGGTTTCAGAGGAGCCGGTAATGCAGTCATGCTGTAGCTGGGGTTTACGAAAGGTTAAGTGACTTACTAAAGGTCACGCAGGGACATTTACACAAACATCCTGGCCCCAAGTCTAGGACTCTTTCTAATCTGTAACAGGGTCTATCCTTTATTTATTTATTTTTTTTGAGACAGGGTCTTGGTCAGTCATTCAGGCTGGAGTGCAATGGTGTGAACACTGCACACTGCAGTCTCGACCTCCCAGGCTCAAGTGATCCTCCTGCCTCGGCCTCCCAGTGTTGGGATTACAGGCATGAGCCACCACACCCAGCCAAGTCTGTCCTTCCTTAATCAGAGTTCTTTTGAGTTTCATTTTCTTAAGCTGCAAAAGCCACTGGACCAGGTGATATTGCCAACCCCTCTAGGCTGCTGTAACTGTATTTTGGCTCCTGGATCTGCTTCCAATTAGTTACGTTCCCTGTCACTTTGGATAAGTCATCCCAGCTCCATGGCTTGTTTCTGGAACTCAGTTATGGTCCAGAAGCATAAGCTCTAAAGTGCTGATTCTGATGAGTGCCCATTTACCAGGCACTCTGATCCCATCATGGCATCTGCTACAGCCTGGGAGGTCTATTCAGGTGTGCATTCATGTTAAGCACTATCACCAATCAAATCACTTAAATTACATAGGTAATAATCCAACAGCACATCCAAGCAAGGCTGAAAGTTGTAAAAGAAAGTTACACCGTGTGTGCGTGCATGTGTGTGTGTAAGAGACAAGATCTCTCTCTGTCACCCAGGCTGGAGTGCAACAGTGCCATCAGCTCACTATGGCCTCAAATTCCTGGCCTCAAGCAATCCTCCTGCCTTGGCCTCCCAAGTAGTTAGGACTATAGGCATGTGTCACCACGCCCTGTTTAAGGAAGAAAATTGTATTGAAAATGAAAATCAATACACAAAGGCTGAACCAAAGCAATGGAAAGGTGGTGGCTGAGTGTTATGTTGAGGGGCTGTCTCAAGTAGAACAAGACCCTTCTGACCCTTTGTCTTAGGGCATTAAAGAAAATTACTCTGGGCAGGCCGGGCGCTGTGGCTCACGCCTGTAATCCCAGCACTTTGGGAGGCCCAGGCAGGAGGATCACTTGAGGTCAGGAATTCGAGACTACTCTGGCCAACATGGTGAAACCCTGTCTCTACCAAAAATATAAAAAATTAGCGGGGTGTGGCCGGGCGCGGTGGCTCATGCCTGTAATCCCAGTACTTCAGGAGGCCGAGGCACGTGGATCACAAGTTCAGGAGATCGAGGCCATCCTGGCTAACACGGTGAAACCCTGCCTCTACTAAAAATACAAAAAATTAGTCGGGCGTGGTGGCAGGCGCCTGTAGTCCCAGCTACTCGGGAGGCTGAGGCAGGACAATGGCGTGAAGGTGGAGCTTGCAGTGAGCCCAGATGGTGCCACTGCACTCCAGGCCGGGCGACAGAGTGAGACTGTGTCAAAAAAGAAAGAGAGAGAGAAAGAAAGAAAAGAAAGAAAGAAAAGAAGGAAAGAAAAACGCAAGGAAAGCAAGGGAAAATAAAAGAAAATTACTCTGGGCAAACAACAGCTTCCTTGAATACTTTCACTTGTTTAATAAAATGCCAGAGAACCACAGATAGAACCTATAATTCCTTGGGGACTACAAGATCAGAGCTGACAGTGTTACGGTTTTCATCAGTGCACTTACAGAAATGGCATCAGATGGATTTCCTTTGGAGAAGGGGATTGGGAAATGGCTGGAAAAAAAAAAACTGGTAATAAACTTTCCATCTTTACAATTCCAGTATTTTCATACTTAATTTTAACTTACGACCTTGAATCCCGAGTATAATTTTTTACTCAAATATAAGTTATAATTAAGGTATTAGTCGCCCAACAAGATCAAATTAACTAAAAATTTAAGTTCTCCCAATCACTGACCTTCCCAGTCCCTAGTCCTCATCCCTAGTCCAGCGGACTAACTAGGGTCCGGCCTCAGAGAGGGTCTCGGGGAGCTCAGAGGCAGGAAAGCACCCGGAGACTCAGGCCTCCTCCTTCTCCAGGGTCGGCAGCTAGCGTCGCGCGCGCTCGCGGGCTGGGCTGGGCTAGGCTGGGCGCGCCGCGGCCGGGCGCCTACTTCCGCTTCTCCGCAGCTGGGGAGCGCCCCGGGCGGAGAGGGGGGAGAGAGAGACCAGAGAGAGCAGAGAGAGCGGAAAGAGCTGGGCGCGGGGCGGACCTCGGCGCCTGGGCGGTGTGACCTTCCCGGGCGTCCAGGGAAGCGGCGAGAGCCGCCACTCACGTGCTGCGGGACCCGCGCGCCGCCCGGGGATGGCCCGCCGGGGTCGCCGGAGAATCTCGGGGTCGTCGGCCTCCTTCCCGCAGTGCCTGCCTGGTGGGAACTGTTGTCCTCCTTTGTCCCCAGGTCGTGTCATTTGGCCGCGGGGTTCCGAGCCGCCAGGGCGCCAGCGCTGGGCAGCACGGAGCCGCTTCTGAACGGAGACTTGCAGGCTGCCAGACAGTGGGCGGCTGGGCAGACGCGGCGAGCGTTCAGGGCCGGCCAGAGAAAGTTGGAAGTCTCTCCCTAACCTGTTCCTTGCGAGGCCGGGGAGGAGGCGCGCCTGGCCCGGCTCCTTGGCGGTAAAACTGGTCGCATCCCGGCGCCCTAAAGCCCGGGCTCTGGGGACTGGATGGCGAGCTGGCCGGCAGCTCCTACCGCCCCAGCTTTAGCCAGAAGCTGGGATCTTCCCGCAGCAGTTCGTGTTCCCTGGTGGAAAATGCAGCCTCATCTGACTCCCCCATCCAAAAAGTTTATTTCCCCAAGGATCGAGAAGGATGGTGGTCAGCGCTGTTGTTCCTCAGTTGAACCCTGGTGTAGTCTGAGAGGGATCAAAGGGGCTGAAAAGAGTTTTTCTATTCCGAGTGCTACAGCAAGCTCATACATCAGTTCTAATTCATGCTGAACAGTCTTGCTTCCTCCAAGCCCTGTGTCTTCTCCCAGCTAGAGCTACACATAATCTGAATTAACCTGTTAACTACCCAATCCTGAGTGAATCTGTTAGTGCCCACCATTGTTTTCTATCTTAATAATTCTACAAGTGGTTATTTGTAGAATTTAATGTGTTTAAGTTTGGCTCACCTAACGGGGTTCAATTCACTTGGGCAGATAGAATGCAATGTGATGTGACTTTCTTTCCTTCCAAGTTACAAAGGAAGTGGCTGCGCCAAAAGAAAGCAACGCATTGAGGTTTCTCTGGGAGGCCACACTGGACATGCCCTGTCTTCTCAGTTGCCTTCATTGTTTTTTCTTCCTCCTTTTTGCCTCCTTTTTTTCCCCCCCTAAAATGCAGGGCTGGGTGTTTTGTGATGTTTCTGCCCAGGTGGGAATACTCAGATAAAGTATTGGTTTGTAGGCACAGACCTGAAGGACAGGACTGAACTGGCTCCTCTGTCACTGACTAGTTGTGTGGTCTAGGAGACCTTGTCTTGCTCTGGCCTTAGTTTGCCTTCTGGAAAAGGATTAGGACCCTGATATACTTTTTTAGGAATATACCAGAAGGCCATCACCTTTTCAGCCTAGTAAATGGTCCTGTCTCTCCATGTCTATCAACAACATATAAATCAGTGTCTTGCACTTCTAACTTAGTTGCTTTGTTAAGTACTGTGCCTTTGTTGCCACTGGTTTAAAATTTTTTTTTGTAAATTAAGGAAGATTCTTGAAGTCTGGTCATCGGCAAAATGCTTCAAATGGTTAAAAAATCTTCTCAGTGGCCAATGTTTTCTGTTGACGTTCAGGATGACATTGGTGTTAGGAAGTCACTTGGTGTTCATCTCTGATCCAGCACGATTGGGTCACATGGCTCCTCAGTGCGATGAAGAATAAATTGTTCCTTATTATTCACATAATGTTACTTACACAGTTTGAAAAGTATACAGGACTGGTTGTTGAATTGGATCTTTTAGTCAACATTTATGAAGCCCATGCCTCAGCAGTGGTTGACTTTTGTCTGAAGGGAGAGGAATAAATTCCAGTTTTCCCAAATGCCCAAGGCTCCAACCCAAACATACTGAATCAAGATTTCCAGAAGAAAGGCCTGATAATTAGAATACTTAATACATGCTCCAGGCTGGGCAAGGTGGCTCACACTTGCAATCTCAGCACTTTGGGAGGCTGAGGTGGGCGGATCACTGAAGGTCAGGAGTTCAAGACCAGCCTTTTTATAGTAGAAACTATAGTAGAAACTCCGTCTCTACTATAAATAGAAAAATTAGCCTGGTGCAGTGGCATGCACCTGTAATCTCAGCTACTTGGGATGCTGAGGCAGAAGAATCACTTGAACCCGGGAGATGGCGTTTGCAGTGAGCCAAGATCATGGTCGCTGCACTCTACCCTGGGCGACAGAGCCAGACTCCGTCTCAAAAAAAAAAAAAAAATTGGGGGTAGGTTGCTTCAGGTTATAAAGCAAATTTGGACACAAAGACCCAGGTGTTGTACTTCAGAGTGTGAGTCTGTGGACTGGCATTGTCCACCTCACTTGGGAGCTCATCAAGACAGGCCAAATCTCTGGTCCCAGCCGAGGCTATTGAATCAGAAGCTGCATTTTATTTAGCAAGGCCCCCAGGCGACTCCTGTGCACGTTGACAGTTGAAGGGCTAGTGGATTGTGGTGATAGGAAGATGTTTGGTGCTCTGTGCCGGGCCTTGTTCTATCGCTTGTGCACAGTGGAGCATCCCATCAGTTTCATGTGGCTGTTTGTGAATGCCTTTGTTTTGTAATATTGTTATTATTTGCCTTGTACATATGAGGACTCGCAGGTGTAGAGGCCAAAGGGGCCACAGGTAGAGCAGGCATTCACACCAAGGCGTGTGTGATTCCAGGGTGCAGCTCTCACCCTTGGCTGCCTGAGTGTTCCTCTCCAGACCTACTGTCTTGTGACATCCCCTTAGGCACCCAGCACTGGCTGCTGTCTGCATTTAGAACTGAGCCTATTCAATTGATAGCTCAATTTAGGCCTCTAAAAAAAGAGTCTGCTGTGGTTGGTACAACTGTGGTTGGCTTGCTTGTTTGGTGTTCATTTTTACAGTTTTCAGAAAGTTGGTTGAAGTGCCGCTGGTGGCCATAGCATTGATATGCAGGGAAGCTTTTTGATCTGTGAGCTTTCTAGGGGGCAGTCAATTGCTAAGCTGCACTGATACCTGGAGCCCCTTTCCTTTGGAGCAATGTGGAGCCCAGTTCATGGATCCCAGAAGTTTGGGTTCAGTAATTTGGCTGCAGGCCTAGAGAACGGGAGGCTGCAGAGACCTGGACTAATAATGGTGAACTCTTGCCTCCCCTAGGGATATGTGGTGCCTGTCGTAAGGTCCAGAGAGCTGCCTTCCACGAGACCAGCAGAAGAGCGGGCAAACATGCCATCCAGGCTGCCATTGACCTCACGGTGGGGGCTGCAGGTACAGTCATGCGCTACCTCACCATGTTTCTGTTGGTGATGGACGATGTATGTGGTCATGGTCCCATGAGATTATACCACCGTATTTTTACTACACCTTTTCTGTGTTTAGATATGTTTAGATACACAAATACTTACCATGGTGTTACAGTTGCCTCCAGTATTCAGCACAGTAACATGCTGCACAGGAGTGTGGCCTCGGAGCAATGGGCCATACCGTGCAGCCCAGGTGGGGAGTAGGCTGTGCCATCTAGGGTCGTGTGTGTATGCTCTGTGATATCACAATGGCAAAACTGTGTAAGGACGCATTTTTCAGAACACGTCCCAGTCACTAAGTGATGCCTAACTATAATCCCAGAGAAAACCCAGTCCTCTCTATTCCTCAAGCACCTTCTAAATGAGATCAAATGAAAGGAGCATGAAAATACTACCTTTCATCCGGGCGCGGTGGCTCACACCTGTAATCCCAGCACTTTGGGAGTCTGAGGCGGGTGGATCACTTGCAGTCAGGAGTTCAAAACCAGTCTGGCCAACATGGTGAAACCCCGTTTCTACTGAAAAATACTAAAAGTTAGCCAGGCATGGTGGCGGGCACCTGTAATCCCAGCTACTTGGGAGGCTGAGGCAGGAGAATCGCTTGAACACAGGAGACAGAGGTTGCAGTGAACTAAGATTGCGCCATTGCAGTCCAGCCTGGGGCAACAGAGCAAGACTCAATCTGAGAAAAAAAAAAGAGATTACCTTTCTCCTTCCAGAAGCAATGTGCTTTACCTTTGGGATGAATCCATCTGATGGATGGTGTAGTGTTGTTCAAAGCATGGCAGAAGACAGAGCAGTGTCCATTATTGTCAACACCTTGTGAGTCAGGGTGAGGGGTGGAATGTGCCCTGTACCGCTGGAAAACAGCTCAGAGATGAAGCCCCTTTTCCACTGTCACCTGGCTGGGATAGGCAGGTAATATGGTTCTTCACTTCAAGCCTGGCAGTCTTCAGAATCCTTGTAGTAGTGCAAAAATAACACCACACGGTCCCTCCCAGGAAACACCACTTACTGTCCTTACTAGTGTTGGGAAAGAAAGGACACTCTTAGAAATGTCTTTACAAATGAGACTGATAATGGACTGTGTCTTAGATCCATGAAAGGAAAGGAGAAGTTGTAGGATTTGCTGGGAATGTCAGCTAACCTGAGCCTAGGGGCCTGAGCCCAAGGGCAGGCTGAAGTTCCCTTGGCACAGGAAGGTGCTGCCTGGGATAAGGGGGGCAGAGCTAGCACCGTGCAAGCTACTCCTTAGAAAGATCAGCCTGAATATGCAGGAAGAGCAGGACCCTCGGCTGAGGCACATGGCAGAATGGGAAGTGCATGGTGGTAATTTAGTTCTCCAGAGTCTTGTTGTCTTGGGACCAGGAGGCACGGTTGGAATGCTGATTGCCCAAAGGGAAACCCTGGACTACTCTGGCCTCCCACAGGATTCCCATAGTGGTTGCAGCTCCCTGGACTGGGGAGGCCAGAGGGGGCGTTGCCCAATGCTCTCCTTATCCAGGACACCCCCTACCCACCACCACCAACATGAGTATTGTCATGAGTGTGGTCACCTCTCATGCAGTCATTTGCTCAACTGTGGAAAAGAAATTGTTGTTCAGAGAAGAGCAGAGTTTTTCTATGAGCCAAAGGTTGGCCAAGGTATGCCAATGAGGAGGACTAGAGAGAATGCCTCACAAACACTGATAAGGAGCACTGGGAAGGGCACTTCTCCCAGGACAGAGCTCACAAGGAGAGTCCTGGCCCCAAAGCAGGAGAACGGAAGGCCGGCGGGGGTCTGCCTAGTAGTCTCTTGCCCACCGCGTGCCTTTAGGCTGCAGCCTCCCAGGCGCCGTGCACTATCTTCTCCCCCACGCCGCACTGGGGAGGAGGCTGACGCTGAGAATGGTGCAACCATCTGCCTGCCCCGGGCACCTCTCACCAGCAGGTGAATGCTGGTGGGCTCAGTTCTGTCTCTGCAATAGGAGGGTGGTTAGCCACATGAGAGCGTCTCACTTTTTGATATTTTATATCCTTCAGTCAGTCTATCAAAGATCTAGAATTTATTGTGATAGAATTAAAAAAGTTTACCTTTTCCTACTTATGGGCATACAGGTATTTGGGTGCCATCTTTATAATTTACAGTTAGTTTGAAAGATAGAAATTGCAACTGTATGGTTGGGAGCCTGATATGTAAGGTATTTGCCGGTGGGCATGTTTTGAACATGTATTGGGCCCTTATACGTACTGACACTTAACTGTTTCCATCACCACTGGACAGGTATTTGTCCCTGTGCTGGCGACACAGGCACGCCCCTCACTGAGGTAGAGCTGCCACGCGTAGTCCAACTCCGGAGCACAACTAACCCCTTTGCTGGTGGGGTGGGATGGGAAGGAGGAACAAGACGCGAGAGGGGGCTGGGCAGAGGAGGTGCCCATTAGTGACACAGAAATCTCAATTCTATTGTGAGGCCTGTGGAATGCAAATGGAAAGTAGGACTCCCACTTACGAGATCTTGTAGGAGAGAGGCCCAGAGAGGGGCAGTAGATTTGTTCAAGCTTACACAGCTAGATGGTGTGAAGACAGGGCAGGACTGTGGTCCCTGGGTCCCTTGTGTGATGTTGCCGTCTCTGCGTTAGTGCTCCCTAATGGGTCTGCAGTGTGCCCAGATGTGAGGGTTAGTTTGGAGCATTTGCCACCCTGGCTCTCTGGACGTTGAACTTGCTGGGCTTTGGGATTTTTCTGTCCACCATCGATAGGAGCAGAGTGTTGTAGTGTTTTGTGGCAGAGGCCACCCATGGAAGTGATTGACTGGAAGCACAGAGCCAGCTGCAGCCCGAGGTGATGTGGATGGCGCCTAAATGCGTTGTTCTGTGTGTCTCTCCTTTTCCTTTTAAACGAAGTTTCCCTCACCACACAGGTTTTCAGCCAGCTCATCTATTCTCAAGTGCTGGGAAGTTCTTATTTCCCTATCTGCAGTGGCTGTAAGAGATCTAGAGCCCTAGAGAGCTAGGATGAAGGAGGATTTGAAGAAGTTATTTAGGTAATTAGATAATTATTGAAATGAGGCAACATGGATCCCAAAAGTTAGTCTTAAAAGGAAACTTGGTACCACTAACTAAGAGTTAGTCATTCAACAACTCTAAAACAATGCAGTCACTACTTTGACTACTGTTGCAGTGTACCTTGTTCGGCATAGTTGGGGAATATGGCATTTCAAATCATTGAAGTTTTTCCCCTCAAATGCCAAAATTAAAAACAACCCCAAACCTTTTTTGATTGGAGTTTCTTGAAAATGATATGCTTCCCTGCCCTGTTAAACTGAACCTTTACGGATGGCCTTCAGAGGGGTGTGAGGTCTTACCTCTGCTTGGGTGGGCCTGGTTCTGTGACATGAGTCTGCTTTTCTCTTCTCATCTCTCTGCCCTCTTCTTCAGAGCTGTCCCTTCCCTGAGACACTGTCCCTGCCCTGATGATTTCCTCTATTTCTCATGATTTACCGACTCTATGTCAAGGACTGAAAATCCAAACCACCACCCTTGGTAAAGTGTTAGGTATGACATAGTGTGAGTGCCCCTCCTGTGGAATAAGAGGCTTGGCTGGCCACCACACCGCCTAAAGAACGTTTTTATGTGTCTTGTAAGGACTTCTAATCTTATTCTAGGCAAGTGCAGAAATATAATCTCTGTCATTTATTCATGGCTTTATGGACTTGATAGATCTCTGAGAACCGACTAGGTGTCAGACTCTGTGGTTGGTACTGGCATTCAGAACAGTCTTCACTCACTTGAGGGCACAGTGAGTACCATGATGATGGCGTCAGTGGTAAATTACATGGGAAGGCAGCTTACCCTCACAGAGGACGGGAGACAGTTGTTGCTAGCATTTGTATATTCATTGGCCTCCCACATCCTCCTAGTTGGAAATGTAACTCTCCCAGATATACAGCAAATGTGTATTGTAGGAACCTGTGATGCCCGAACTGTTCAGGATGATCACGTTAAAATATTAACCTACTGATTTAAATGCTTTATTCAGTTTATCTGCATCTAGGTTATCTAAATTATGTACCCACTTAAAAAATTCTGACAGTCACCCCTTCTCTTGGAATAATTAAATTATTTTGAGGTAATTCAGATCTCATTTTATCGTAGCCCAGCAGTACCTGGGAGAGAATGACTCTAAATTTATCATCATAAAATCATATTAAATTATATTTCACTCTAATTCAGAATGGGGATAATTTGACAATTAAAGGCAGAAGTGTGTTATTCCTCTCCTGGAAGAAATGAACAGTAATGATGGGATCACAGAGATTGTATTGCTTGTTGCTTAAAAAAGAGATCAAGCGGTTTTCAGACTCTTTGGAAAAGTTGGTTTATCTGCCAAGAAATAATTGAGAATTGTTCTTAATGGCCCCTCCCCCACTCCACTTTTCAGACTTTCGATGGAATAACTATGCGTGATGTCACAGTCAGGAAGCTGCACTTTTTAAAACTATACTTTAAGTTCTGGGGTACATGTGCAGAACGTGAAGTTTTGTTACACAGGTGTACACATGCCATGGTGGTTTGCTGCACCCCTCAACCTGTCATTTACATTACGCATTTCTCCTAATGTTATCCCTTCCCAGCCCCTCACCCCCTAACAAGCCCTCGTGTGTGATGTTCCTCTATATATGTCCACGTGTTCTCATTGTTCAACTCCCACCTATGAGTGAGAACACGTGGTGTTTGGTTTTCTGATCTTGTGACAGTTTAATGAGAATGACAGTTTCCAGCTTCATCCATGTCCCCGCAAAGGACATAAATTCATCCTTTTTAATGGCTGCATAGTATTCCATAGTGTATATGTGCCACATTTTCTTTATCCAGTCTATTACTGATGGACATTTGGGTTGGTTCCAAGTCTTTGGTATTGTGAATAGTGCCATTGTGCATGTGTCTTTATAGTAGAATGATTTATAATCCTTTGGGTATATACCCAGTAATGAGATTGCTGGGTCAAATCGTATTTCTAGTTCTAGATCCTTGAGGAATTGCCACACTGCCTTCCACAATGGTTGAACTAATTTACACTCCCACCAACAGTGTAAAAGCATCCTTATTTCTTCACATCCTCTCCAGCATCTCTTGTTTCCTGACTTTTTAATGGTCACCATTCTAACTGGCGTGAGATGGTATCTCATTGTGGTTTTGATTTGCATTTCTCTAATGACCAGTGATGAGCATTTTTTCATGTCTGTTGGCTGCGTAAAAGTCTTCCTTTGAGAAGTGTCTATTCATATCCTTTGTCCACTTTTTGATGGGGTTTTGTTTTTTCCTTCTAAATTTTCTTGTAAAGTTCTTTGTAGATTCTAGATATTAGCCCTGTGTCTGATGGATAGATTGCAAAAATTTTCTCCCATTCTGTAGGTTGCCTGTTCAGTCTGATGATAGTTTCTTTTGCTGCACAGAAGCTCTTTAGTTTAATTAGATCCCATTTGTCAATTTTTGCTTTCGTTGCCATTGCTTTTGGTGTTTTAGACATGAAGTCTTTGCCCATGCCTATGTCCTGAATAGTATTGCCCCAGTTTTTTTCTAGAATTTTTATGGTCCTAGGCCTTACGTTTAAGTCTTTGATCCATCTTGAGTTGATTTTTCTATAAGGTGTAAGGAAGGGGTAAAGGGATCAATGCAGCAAGAAGAGCTAACTGTCCTAAATATATATGCACCCAATACAGGAGCACCCAGATTCATAAAGCAAGTTCTTAGAGACCTACAAAGAGACTTAGACTCTGACACAATAATAGTGGGAGACTTTAACATCCTACTGTCAATATTAGATAGATCAACGAGACAGAAAATTAACAAGGATATTCAGGACTTGAACTCAATTCTGGACCAAGCGGACCTAATAGACATCTATAGAACTCTCCACCCCAAGGCAACAGAATATACATTCTTTTCAGCACCTCATCGCAGTTATTCTAAAATTGGCCACATAACTGGAAGTAAAACACTCCTCAGCAAATGCAAAATAACGGAAATCATAACAGTCTCTCAGATCACAGTGCAATCAGATTAGAATTTAGGATTAAGAAACTGACTCAAAACCNGCCCAAAATCTCCTTAAGCTGATAAGCAACTTCAGCAAAGTCTCAGGATACAAAATCAATATGCAAAAATCACAAGCATTCCTATACGCCAATAATAGACAAACAGAGAGTCAAATCATGAGTGAACTCCCATTCACAATTACTACTAAGAGAATAAAATACCTAGGAATACAACTCACAAGGGATGCGAAGGACCTCTTCAAGCAGAACTACAAACAACTGCTCAAGGAAATAAGAGAGGACACAAATGGAAAAACATTGCATGCTCATGGATAGGAAGAAGCAATATCGTGAAAATGGCCATACTGCCCAAAGTAATTTATAGACTGAATGCTATCCCTATCAAGCTACCACTAACTTTCTTCACAGAATTGGAAAAAACAACTTTAAACTTCATATGGAACCTAAAAAGAGCCCACAGAGACAAGACAATCGTGGGAAAGAAGTACAAAGCTGGAGGCATCACACTACCAGACTTCAAACTATACTACAAAGCTACAGCAAACAAAACAGCATGATACTGGTACCAAAACAGATACATAGACCAATGGAACAGAACAGGGTCCTCAGAAATAATACCACATATCTACAACCATCTGATCTTTGACAAACCTGACACAAAAAAGCAATGGGGAAAAGATTCCCTATTTAATAAACAGTATTGGGAAAACTGGATAGCCATATGCATTTCTTAAAAATTTTTCGTAAGCCTTCTTTTGCATTTTAATGAAGCTTTAAGAACTCCTCTCGGGTCCAGGGGGAGATGGTAAACACTAACCACTGACAGTTATCATGACAGTAAGCCTAGTGTAGGTTCTGGGGATGTTGTAGGGGGTTTCAGTTCAATCGTTTTCTTCTGTTTAGAATTTGTATTGAAATTATTTCACCATGCTGGGCACAGTGGTTCACACCTGTAATTCCAGCACTTTGGGAGGCCAAGACGAGTGGATCACCTGAGGTCAGGAGTTCGAGATTAGCATGGCCAACATGGTGAAACCCCGTCTCTACTAAAAATACAAAAATTAGCTTGGCATGGTGGCAGGCACCTGTAATCCCAGCTACTCGGGAAGCTGAGGCAGGAGAATCACCTATATCTGGGAGAGGGAGGTTGCAGTGAGCCGAGATTGCAACACTTCAGTCTAGCCTAGGCAACAGAGAGAGACTCTGTTTAAAAAAAAAAAAAAAAAAAGACATTTCTGACCCTTCAACACCTCAGATCTGGTTCAGACAACCTCCTCCACTACTCTGCATTTTGCTAATGGTATAAAAGTGGCCAGACACGGTGGCACATGCCTGTAATTCCAGCACTTTGGGAGGCTGAGACGGGTGGATCACTGGAAGTCAGGAGTTCAAGACCAGCCTGGCCAACATGGTGAAACCCTGCCTCTATTAAAAATACAAAAATTAGCCGAGCATGGTGGCATGCACCTATAGTCTCAGTTACTGGGGAGGCTGAGGTGAGAGAATCACCTGAGCCCAGGAGGTTGAGGCTGCAGTGGGCCAAGATCCTACTACTGCACTCCAGTCTCAGCAACCAGAGTGAGAAGTCTCAAAAAAATAAAAATACAAATAAAAAATTTCATTTAATTAGCCGGACATGGTGGCACGCACCTGTAATCCTAGCTACTCAGGAGACTGAGATAGGAGAATCGCTTGAACCCAGGAGGTGGAGGTTGCAGTGAGCCGAGATTGTGCCCCTGCCCTCCAGCCTGGGTGACAGGGTTAGACTGTCTCAAAAAAAAAAAAAGTTTTTAATAAAAAAGTACCATTCATCACCAATGAGGAAATAATAATGATTCCCTGTGGACACAGGGCTAACCACTGTTTATAATGAAAAGATTACGTCCCTTCAGAGTTCTCCCAGGGCTTAGGTGACATTGGTTGTGAGCAGGAGTAGTGGATTTCAAAACAATACACCTAAATTACTCTAAGAACGAATACTTCTTTTGACTTCACTTACAATTTTATATAAAAGCAGAAGTTACTGAAGGTTACTTATCCTTCATATTTACTACCATCTTCTTACCCCAACCCCCATGTCTGTGTGTAATTAAAGGAAGCTTGTTAAGTAAGCTCCCCACTTAGTGCTTGGAACAAGAGAATAGTGTGTGTTGGGAGTTGGGGGACTGCTTGTGTGAAATATTTCTCTCTTCTGGGTTTAAAACTTAGTCTTTGCTGCCAATCTGTTAACAGATAGTTTGTAAATCAAGTAGAAGAAAAAATATAAATTAGCTTTCTAATAAATCTGAAATTACCAATGTGAAACAAAGCAGGGAATAAATACTTGACCAAAAAAGTATAAGTAAGTGGGTGTTGGGGGATCATAATTTTTAAATATCTCTTGATTATTTTGGTATGAAAGTTCTATTTCAAAGTTCTTCAAAATAATGCCTAATGTTCCTAAGTACTGTGTTCCAAATATATGTAAATACAAGATGGAAACTGTGAAATATATGCCTTCAAAAAAGAAAAAAAAAAACCCTGACATTTTATCTGTATATATTTAATAGATTTATAAAGAACATGTGTACACAAATATCAATATAGATGTACCAGCAAGGAAGATTTAGAACATATAACTATGTGGCAGGGTTGGAAAGAACATAATTCTTTCCCAGAAGGGGTGTGGGGAACTATACTTAATCAGCTACGAGTTACAAAATAACTAAGTCATTTCTCATCAAAATACGTCTCTACTGCATATTGTGGTTGATACATTTTCCATGTTTTTTCTTTATGAAGATTATCCAATTCATTTCTTTGTAGACAAAGCCTAAGAATAGAAAACAAATTATTACATTTTATTTTGGGGCTAACTGAAAAGCCATGCAGTAGGCACCCTTGTTAGAGCTTGAAGAAACAAACAAAAAAAAGACTTCCTCACCATGAATAGAACCTCAGCCCCTTTTCTGTGTCTCAGTTGGCTCCTTCCACCTTTTCAGTGAGACTTAAAAATACCTTAATCTTCAACAACACATCAGTAACACGTGCTACTGATTCTTTTAACGTTGCTTTTTATGGAATTAATGACATCTAGGTTTAATAAAATATCTAAATTTCTATATGGACAGAAATCAGTCTGATTAGACATGTATCAAAACCCAATAATAAAGTACTGTATCTATTTTAATTTATGCCTGAGGTTGCAATTTTTTGAATTTTTGCAATCAGCCCTTGGCAATGACCTTGAGCAGTAGGATATAAATAAATCCTACATGCTTAGCATTCCAATAATAGAACACTAAGCATAAATTAGTTAACCTATTTATGCCTAGTGTTCTAAAGGACAGAAGTTGGCATTTTTGGCTAAACAACAATCTCATAACGAACAAAAAGCTTTACCAATGGTATATAAATTGAAATATTACAGAAATCTTTAGAAATTTATATAAAAGTGAGAATAAAGGTGATCTAACTTATTACTTCTCCAAAATGAACGTGGTGTTTCAAAGGAAAACCAGAATCACTTTTGAGGAGCAGCAACAAATGAAGCTCCACCCAGCTCTCACATTTGAGGGACTCTGCTCACGTTAGGAGTCAAAGCTTATTGTTTGTATGCATCCAAGAAACAAATTTGTAAAAAATTTCCATCCAGTCCAAAGTTCACTCTATCAAAGTCTATTAAATGTGTATGCATTACAAGTGTGTAGACCAGAGGTTTAATTTACCGTTGCCTTGCTGGACTTAAGGAGTTATTAGATCCAGCTCAGAGTTGAAGAAAAGACTAGGACTGGTTATAACAATAACTACCAATTCATGCCACGTGCAATCATAGCCACTTCCTCAACTCTGACCTGAAGCATTTTAAAAATATGTTCTCTTTTTGTATTGAAAAGTATGGTTGATACAAAATATCTCAATTTTTCACCACCACAGAAAAAATACTACTTAAAGTAGAGAACTTCTAGACTGAGAAATAAGTTTCCAAATATGGCAGAAGGTTTTCTGGGAACAATAATCTCCGAATCCAATTAATAGTTTTTTCTTTTTTTCTTCTTTCTTTAGACAGAGTCTCACTCTGTCACCCAAGCTGAGTGCAGTGGTGCGATCTTGGCTCACTGCAATCTCTGCCTCCTGGATTCAAGCGATTCTACAGCCTCAGCCTTCCCGAGTAGCTGGGATTACAGGCATGCGCCACCACACCTGGCTAATTTTTGTTATTTTTAGTAGCCAACACAGTTTTACCATGTTGGCCAGGCTGGTCTCGAACTCCCAATCTCAGGTGATCCGCCCGCCTCAGCTTCCCAAAGTGCTAGGATTACAAGCATAAGCCACCATGCCCAGCCTTCAATTAATAGTTTTTAAGAAAGTTTTCCCAATTCAGTTATTAGAAAGCCATGTTTAAATGGGAGACTATCAATTGATGATTTTTTAGCTGTATTTCTTAATACTTATTGTGTCTTGTAACTTCTCCTAGATGTAAGTGTGTCAGTCAGCTTTTCAGCTACCTGAAGCCTCCCTAGGTCCTCCCTTACTTTAGCACAAAATTTGGTGGTGGTTCGTCATTGGTAAATTGGCACCTACTGAGGACCTGACATGTTGAAGGTACTGAGCAGATTCATATTGAACTTCTGTGGGAGGAATTTACTACCACACTTAAGATCTGATTATAATACTCTTGAACTCATAACACAGTCCTATGGCATGGACCTTGAGGACACTGCAACAGGTGGTCTCAAGAACAACTGTATTTTTAAAATAACCATCGTAAAATGAGTAAGGCAATGAACAATGGTGGCTCAAGGATTTTTTGTTTTCTATAAATTAAGCTTATGACAACCAGCAAAACACTTGCCATTACAACTTATACGCAGACATTGAAGATTAGGTTGTTTCTATGGGTTGATATTATATCCATACCTGTTATTTTGTATTAAAGATGTGTTAAACCAGAAGAAAAAAGGGTAGTTGTGATAGTATTTAGGAAAATCCTAAAAAGAAAAAAAAATTTTTTTTAAGTAAAATTGATGCCAAGAACTAATCATTCCAAAGAAATTAAAGTTTCTTCCTTTATTCCTTTCTATATTTATCAAATAATTATAACCATTCAATATGTAGCATTCTTCATCCTATAACAATACACTCAAGACACAAAGGAGGAGGCTTAAGAAAATGCTATTGCTTTCTCTTGCTGTTTCTATCAAAATTTTCAAGGAATACTATATTTTCCATGATAGATATTTAAATGCTGATATTTGAATCTGGTTTAGATAGTGCTAAACAGAATCTACTAAGGACCGATGCTTATATATACCCAAGTATTTTGTAGTGAATTCTTACAAATTTTTTTGTTGCCTCAGCATCCCTTTTAAATATAAATTGCACTTTCTGATATCAGAAGCAGGGCTCAGTCACCCTTGACAGTTTCCAGTTCACCTCCTCCCAGTTTCTCAATGTGACTGATCCCAATATCTGCTTTATACAACCTTCTGCTGGTGACTACTTCATTGCGGGACAGCTAGATATAACCACCCCACAGACCCCCATACTCTGCATGGACCGTGTGGATATATCAGTGACCACCTCTCAGTCACAGCATGACTCCATGGAACTCATGACTGCTTGCAATAAACCCACCGATTAGATCTCCCCGCAGGAAACCTGCTCAGGTAACACCTTACTTCCCAATAAAGGCTTCCACTCTCAGGTCCCTCCCTCTTTCTCGCTCTTGCTCCCCACCCATCAGTTGAGCACAGGTCTCCTGCGTGGCTGCCCCTTGGAGTTAGCCCTGTGAGGTGTGCTGCCCTCTTCGCTTTAGAATTAAAAAAAACTGCTTCGGTTATTTCATGTGTTGTATTGTGCTGCCTTCTCCGTGTTTCACCCAACTGAGTCACCCAAACCTAACTCTCTTTCCAGTCAGTGCTCCCAGCTACTCAGGAGGGTGAGGTGGGAGGATTGCTTGAGCCCAGGAGGTGAAGCCACAGTTAGCTATGGTCACGCCACTGCACTCCAGCCTGGGTGACAGAGTGAGACTCTGTCTCAATTTTTAATATTAAAAATGATGCAAAACAAAATGTAATCACTGCTATGCAGTAAAACATACCTTTGGTTTTTTAGCATCTTGGCTTGTATTTTTTTTGTATTTATTTTGTATTTTTTGGATTTGTGAATTAATACATGTAAATTTAGAAGCATTTAGAAAAATGTACAATTTAGAAAAAACAAATGAACAAAAATTATTCAAATTACATATGTTCTTTTAAAAAATTTGTTATAGATCTGATGTATTGTTTTTCTCCCCCTTCCTCTATGGGATGACATTTATCATCTCCCTTGTTGGGAACTGTAGTAAAGGAAACCTTAAATAAAACCATTCACAAGTTCAGACAAGAACAATGGCAGAGGCCATTTCTTGATTACTCACCGAAGAGGAAACTTGCACTTTCACATCATCATACAGAGGTGGACAGTTGAACACATCAATTATTACCCTGTCTGTTTCAGTGTCATGAAATACCTGTGAATGAACACATGGAATTCAGAACTATAAACCTAGCTAATGATAACAATGAAGTTCCTTTTCACTTATCCAGACTTCCTATATTTATCAAGTACTTTTGGTCTCACAGACCAATCGCTACATGTATAAATAATTATTAATAATCAATAATCTTTTCTAGTTGCAACACTGTTGTTTATATGTATGTGTGTAGTGTGTGTGTGTGTGTGTGTGTGTGTGTGTGTGTGTGTGTATATATATATATATTTTTTTTTTTTTTTGAGACGGTCTTACTGTCACCCAGACTGGAGTGCAGTGGTGTGATCTCAGCTCACTGCAACCTCTGTCTCCCAGGTTCAAGTGATTCTCATGCCTCATCCTCCTGAGTAGCTGGGACTATAGGCGCATGCCACCACACCCAGCTAGTTTTTGCACTTTTAGTAGAGATGGGGTTTTGCTATATTGGCCAGGCTGGTCCCAAACTCCAGGCCTCAAGTGATCTGCCCCCCTGGGCCTCCCAAAGTGCTGGGATTACAGGGGTGAGCCACCACACCTGGCCTGTTGTTTATGATTTTTAAAGGCTAACATGTTTGAGGGTTATCATGAAGCACTTTTCAAAAGTGTCTCACTTTTCAGAAGTATTGAATTTTCTATTAGACTTTAATCAGTTAAATATTATTTAATGTGTGTCATTTGATTTTCATACATTAGGGCCTCTTTTGAGAATATGTTAAGAAGCTCAATTTTAAAGCTACCCTCGACATTCAAAAAATAATGCTTAACTCTGGCTTTTTATTTACTAAATTAAAAAAATAACAACGGGGGTCTGTAACACTTGGTGGGGTGGGGTCCCCCTGATCATCATGTTTTATTAGAACTCTTGTGTCTGTCAGTGGGATCTTTGGACTTGACCATTACAGGCTGCAGATGGAGGAGTGACCAAAGATAGTTCACGTTTTGGAATGAATGACTTTGAAGATATACTATTTCTTTGACTCACTCTCATATAAATAATGGCACCCACAGTGAGAAGGGTCTATGCTAGGCCCTGTGAAAAACACAAAAGGAGGTGCAGACTCTTTTGGTCCCTTCAGGGAGCTGTACACATAAGAAACAATCGTAGAATAGTATGTAACTCTCAATCTGTATGATGAAGACTGGGTGTGCTCTCATGTACCATTGAGGGCTAGTTAACAGGAAGTGCAGAAAATTTCATTGAGGAGGCAGAAATTGAATTGGGCATGAAACGGTTTAGATAAATGAAGAAGAGCTCTGAAAATAGAATCTAGTCCATACAGATGGAAAAAGACCAGCAATAACACAAAGTAGAAGTTAGAAAAACAACAAAAAAGGTCAGGCAGTGTGGCTCATGCCTATAATCCCAGCACTTTGTGAGGCTGAGGTGGAAGGGTTGCTTGAGCTCAAGAGTTTGAGACCACCCTGGGTAACATAGCAAGATCCAGCTTCTGCAAAAAATTTTTAAAAATTGGGGGATTGCTTGAGCTCGGGAAGTTGAGGCTCCAGGGAACCTTGATCGCGCCACTGCGCTACAGCCTCGGACAGAATGGGACCCTGACTCAAGGAAAGAAAAAGAAAGGAAGGAAGAAAGGAAATAAATAACCAACTAACTAACTAAATAACTTAGAGTTGTGTTCCAAGAGCCAAAGGGGATGACCCAGTTTATTTGGAATGGAGTCTGCTGGTCAAGCTACTGATAAAAATAAGCTCAGGTATGTTAGGGCTATTATATCTTAAGAGCTCAAGAGCCAAGGAAATAAGAGTGAAGCTGCTGAAGAATATCGTGGGGTATTTCCTATGTGACAAAGAGGCCTGATAATTATCACATATAACATTTATTTAGTGATTTATAGTTCACAAAGCAACTTCATACATATTATCTAATTTAATTCCCGTAATACTTGAGGTGTGATATTTATTTTACAGGTAAGGATGTTGAGCCAAAGGTGTTAACTGGCTCTGACCATGGGCATGCAGTGTGTCTTCTGCTCTACATACTTTTCACAATGAGAGCAACATTTCAGTACGCATATTTCAGGATTCCATACATCGCATTCTATAAGGAGCAAGAAAAGGCAAGGAGACCATTGTAGAAATCTAGGCATGAGCAAATGAGGTTCCGGACAGTTAGTGGCAGTGAGAACAGAAAGGAAGGCAAGCATAGAAAAATTTCAAAGGCATCATCAACAGGGATTGATGCCTAACTGGATTTAGGGAGCCAAGGCAAAGAGAATCAAAGCCCAAGGCCTGAGTGGGAGAATGCTGGTGCCATTTGCAGAAGCAGATAAAGCTCCTTGATAATTCAGACTGGCTACTGCATTTCAGTTGGAGTGGAAACTGTTCATGTTGCAGCTCTTGCATCTACAACTCAGTGGGCGACTATAAATATCTCTTCAGTAAATGAACAAATAATAGTTTAAGTAAGGGAAATGGGTGATTCTTTAACCAAGAATAAAGCATTTGCTAAGAACAGGAAGCCAAGAATAAGGCCTTGGTGAATGCCCTCAGTTGGGAGAGGCCAAAAAAAGTGGGTGCAGTGCAGAGAGTGAGGGAATGGGATTAGTAATAAAAGAATTTGAGACAAAGGCCTGGGTAGGAATTCTAAAAGTTTATGGTTATTAGACCCATGAAGGAAGCTTTCTTATTGTTTCAGAAAAGGTATGTAGTTTTAGGCATTTCTTCATTGTAGCAAAACATTGACTACCAGGTCCCTTTTGCTTTGGATAAAGAGATTCCTCCCCAATTCATTCCTCCTTGCATTGTTTCTCATAGGGTCATCCCCACAGAACCTCTGACTTAGAACAATCACTTGGGACACTGCTAAGTCTATAGATTCCTGGCCCCCATTCCACATTTCCTGAATCTTACTTTAGGGTACAACCCACGAATGTAAATCTTTACAAGCTTCTCAGTGGTTTTCATGCACACTAACATTTTCGAATCAGTGCTATATAATAAAAGATAAAATGATCGAGAAGAAGAGAATATGGCTAAAAATGACCAGATATGTAAATTAAAATCCTTAATACATTCCTGGGAACATGCTCAGCATTTGTGGAAAAGTGAAAGGCAAAGCAACACTGAACAGAAATACATTCTGGAAAGTACCCTAAAAAAAATGTTTTGAACAAACAGGTTAATTTACCTCTGGTTTGCATTCAAATCCAGTGACACCACAACGGTAACCAGAAAGCATCATGGAATCTCTTTATGGTAAGTGATAGTTTAGGGAGGTCAACATTGCTGGTTTGACATTCAGCCTTAAAACAAACATCAGATTTTTTTCAATTCACATGTTTTCTCTTACCCGACAATTGTTTAAGGAAGTACAGGAAAAGACAATCTTTTTCTTCATTACTATTTGGACTTTTAGATCATATCCATCGCCTGTTCCAACACCTAAATGAAATTAAAAAGTTAGGCTGGTTAGCGCGAAGATCAAAATGTCTTGCCAATTAACATCATGGATTAAAAAGAGAAAAAATTAGCTGGGCACGGTGGCTCATGCCTGTAATCCTAACACTTTGGGAGGCTAGGCAGGTGGATCATTTGAGGTCAGGAGTTCAAGACCAGCCTGATCAACATGGTGAAACTCTGTCTCTACTAAAAATACACAAAAATTAGCCCAGTGTGGTGGCGCATGCCTGTAGTCCCAGCTACTCGGGAGGCTGAGGCAGGAGAATCGCTTGAACCTGGGAGGTGGAGGTTGAAGTGAGTCGAGATCGCACCACTGCACTCCAGCCTGGACCACAGAGTGAGACTTAGAGCAAGACTGTGTCTCATATATATATGGGAAGGTGACTTGACACCTTTCTTGCTAATGTCTTGCTTTCTTCAAACTTCTAATCATAATGATTCTTAATAAGAAATACTGTGGTCTAAATTACTTTGGCCCTACTTTAAGTCTAGTTCCTGATGCAATCTCTATAAAAACACAGGTTATATCAAATTCCCATGGTATTCTGTATATATTTACATAAAAAGGCTCTTTTGCCCTTTTTTTTTTTTTCAATTCAAATGACCTACTCACTTCCTTAGCATTTCCTCAAAGACTGTTTCTCAGGCTCCAATTAATTTTTTATTGCTTTCCTCTCAACTCTACATTATTTTTTATTTAAATATGCACAAAACTAAAAGTAGAGAATTAAATATTCTAATAAACGAGTGTATTAATTATTCTTGATTGATCATCTCCTATGCCGTTTGTCTTCTTTTCATTTAATTTTGTTTTCACTAACACTATGATATTCATTTGTCATTAGAAATCACAGTTTCTTGCCTCAGTTCCCTCTTTCCCATTCCAGGTGCAGAACTTCTTTCTATTGATGTCCACCAGAAATCAGTGAAATGTAGAACAAAACTCAGGAGGCTAAAAATACTAGGCTGTCTGTGTGGACACCAGCACCCCGGCATCATGGCACCTGTAATGCCCAGCACTGGCACCACCTCAGGTCCACGTGCTGGCTGTTATAAGAGGTTTGCTTTAGGGGTTCAGATGCATCGCCACCCTGCTACCTCTCTGGCAGTGGGAGTGGTGAGACCCCATCCCCTCCACACAGACACATCCTGCTTTCCCACCTCTACTGAGTGTAAGCTGTGCAGGGGAAGCAAGGTTGGTGATGGAGAAATGGACATGGAAATGGGGGCCAGTTTCTCTCTGCACTTTCTTTCTCAAGTCCCAGAGGTGTACATCTCACCAATTTCCCTGCCTCCCTGGGCAACAGTGCATCCCAGCTTTATCTCTCTGCTTACATTCTGGAAGCAGGCAAATAGCTCTCATGATGTTTATATGGATTTTTACAACTGGTAATACTCGGTAACAGCTAGGGGGGTGAAAGATACCTCCATAGAGCCCCACTTTCTCCCAACCCTTTCCATTTCCATGTAGATTCAGGCAGGGAGGACCTAAGTGCTCGTCTTAAGAGGCTTATCTTGACCCCCAGCACTGTGGCTGGGAGTGAGAGCCACAAGGTATGGGAGTGGCTGGGAGTGAGAGGGTTACAGATGGAGGACAGAAGGGAAAAGAGAGAGCCCGGGGGATGAGAAAAAAATATGCCTCTGAAAGAAGATGAGAAAATGATATGATATGGAGACACCTCCGCCAAGACAAACTCTGAACTAGAGGTGGTTATGAGAAATAACCAGTCTTGAAGGCACAGGGGTCCTCCTCCTCCCTCATCAGAAGCTCACTCTGCCCTGAAAAGTCCACTCTGGGTTGTGACCAGAGGAGCAAAAAGAACAGGAGAGATGGGAAGGTGAGGAAGTCCCCCAAATTGGTGATGGAAAAGAAAAAGTGAAGAACATCCAAGGGCTGGCAATCAATGGGCAATTAAGAAGGAATTTATGCATGAGGATATGTAAAAAGACAGGTATGAGTTAGGATCATCTGTATGTATAACAATGAGCAAAACCCTCCCAGAGTGGGAACCTTGGCCCTCCTGCCCAATTCTTCAATTTTACATAAACACTTACCATGAATCGAATAAATAACGAATCTTTTTATAAACAGTGTCTTTCTTGGAGGGAGATTCCAGTTGTAGCTATGTTTCACTTGTGCAAAATATCCAACATATCTATTCTGAAAAGCAACAGAAGCCTTACTTTAAGTGGAGATGAAAAGTCTAAAGTCAGCATTCTTATTTTTTCTTTTCTTTCTTTTTTTTTTAATTGCATAAAGGTTAGGGGCAGTAAATAATTAAGGAAACATTTACTGGATGCCATTATATTACTAGAGATTTTGAGGGATGCTGCCTCACCACTATCTACCTTGGGGGGAAAATACTGAATTAAGTGCGATGGGGAAGTAACAAGGATGGAGCCGGGTCTTGTTGACAGGCTGCTTATGGTTGGGAGGGCAACTAATCAGAACCAACAACAAAACAGTTACAGCATTAGCAGTGTGCAGATAGAAGCTTACTTGTGACTGAGTTAGAGGAAGGTTTGTGGTGTAGTGAAGAGCAGGTTCCTGGGCATGAGAGAATGGTATATGTGAAAACTCAAGGGGAATACCTCCATACCTCAGAAGCAGGTTTCCTGTCATTCTTCTTTTGTTCCTGACAGCTAGAATTTCTTCACTTTCCATTTCCCCAATTCTGTTTTCACAAGGAAGCCCTGGAATTCCCTTAGCCTTGTCCTTTGCCTAGGGCAAGCTGTTCACAATGGCTGTCCTTGAATCTATCTTCAAGGGGTTGAAGACCTTTGGTACTGAATCAACTGGTTCAGAACTCAAAAGTTGGCCAGGCTGGTGGCTCACACCTGTGATCCCAGCACTTTGGGAGGCCAAGGTGGGCAGATCACTTGAGGTCAGGGGTTCGAGACCAGCCTGGACAACAGGGTGAAACCCTGACTCTACTAAAACTACAAAAAGTAGCCATGCGTGGTGGTGGGCACCTGTAATCCCAGCTACTCGGGAGTATGAGGCAGAAGAATTGCTTGAACCCAGGAGTTCGAGGTTGCAGTGAGCTGAGATTGCACCACTGCACTTCAGTTGGGGTGACAGACTGAGATTCTGTCTCCAAAAAAAAAAAAAGTTCCTGGACTCTTCCATACCCATTGAGAACTGTTCATAGAAGTCACAAACTGCCATACTTTCCTTTAGAAAGGGCCAGTCATGAGGAAGGCTCATGAAAGTTCTTAACTTAGAAGTAGATGTAGTCAGTAGAATGGCCCACAACGCAGGATCAGAATGTGATGGTGTCTGAGAATCACCACCAGATACAGAGGGCACTCTGTCCTGAGGTCTTGCCAACACAGCTCTCAAACATGCAGCTGAGACCCTGTGTTGCCCTGTCAGTGAATCAGAAGAGATTCAGTTGCAGCCTTTGGTGTGCTAGTTCTGGACTAAAGTTCGAGACGCTACACATGACTACAGAAGAGGTGCAGATGGGGAGATGTGTGGGGAGAGTTGCTGGGGGAGCTCCATCTAACATCTCCTTGGCTCCTGCCACCAGATTCTCCACTTTCCCCTAAAGGCTGTAACCTGCCAGGGCCCTCAAGCTGCTTTTGCTCCCATGCTTCTTTCTCCTGCAACTTAAAACAACATGGACTGATAGTAGAAATTAATACAACCAACCCATAGGAGGCACTCACTACAAACAAAGAAGATATTATGAGGAAAGGGTGGAAAGATGGGTAAGCCATGGGCCTTGCCTTTAAAGAGGATACAGAAGTTACCACTTCAAATAGCTAGAGAATAATGCAAAGTGATGTAGTCCCTAAGAGAAACACAAAGGGCTTTAAGAACTGAAAAAGCAAGAAACTACTTGAGGCTGGGAAGGGAAAATGACTCTAGGAAAAGGGGCATGAGCAATGGCACGAGGGAATCAAGTGTCCATGGGCTGGGAAACAGCACACAGTCTAAATGTGTTAGAGTGTGGGATGTGTACATGCACAGAGTGGAAGAAAAGGTTGGAAAAGTCAAACTGGATCCTGAGTGCCAGGTTGAAACATTTAGTTTATTGCTATTGGCAGTGGGGACATATTCTGGATTTTGAGCATGGAAATGGCATGATTAGGGCTGCACTTCAGAAAATCCACACATTCCTTTTAGCTTAGGGTCTATGACTGTTCTTTGTTTGGTTTTGTTTTTGGCTTGGGAGTGGGAGAAAAGTATCAGTGGATAAGGCTGAGTTCTTTTTTTTTTTTTTGAGACGGAGTCTCGCTGTGTCGCCCAGGCTGGAGTGCAGTGGCCGGATCTCAGCTCACTGCAAGCTCCGCCTCCCGGGGTCACGCCATTCTCCTGCCTCAGCCTCCCGCGTAGCTGGGACTATAGGCGCCCGCCACCTCGCCTGGCTAGTTTTTTGTATTTTTTAGTAGAGACGAGGTTTCACCGTGTTAGCCAGGATGGTCTCGATCTCCTGACCTCGTGATCCACCCGTCTCGGCCTCCCAAAGTGCTGGGATTACAGGCTTGAGCCACCATGCCTGGCCAGGCTGAGTTCTTTTGCCCAAACTAAATAGGGTCAGTAGTTACAGCGTTCTTCTAACAGGGCCAAGAGCACTTATTCAATTCCCACTACCTAAAGAAAAACTCATTTATAGCCACATTCAAATCTAGTTAAGAATTCCCAACCCACTCTCACTTCGGTTTCAGGGGCAGTACAGAAAAGGCAATATAAATGAGAAGCTGTGCACAGCATGGGCTTCAGAGTCTGACATCTAGATTTCAGTCCTTGGTTCAAAAGTTAATGTAGTTAATTTCTCTGAACCTCAATTTTCTAATTTATAAGATGAGAATCATAGTAGTGCCTACTCATAGAGTTACTGAGAATATTAAATGAGATAGTGAATGTAAAACTCTTAGAATGGTTCAGCAGACTCTAGAATGTTGTAAATGCTATAGGCTAAACATTCTGGTTTCTGCAGTAAACAAATTACAAGTAATAAAAAATGGCAATAAATCTATGAAGTAAAAGAGACTTAGGAGACATAGCAGCCAAATGAAATGTGTGGATGTTGTTTGAATTCTGACTGAAACAAACTAAATTTTCAAAGATTTTAAGACAATTTTGGAAACAAAGATGGACTAGAAATTTGATATTAAGGATTTTTTAAGGTGTAATATTTTAGATCTGATAAAAGGTATTATGGGTTTTTTGTTATTTTAAGAGTACTTAGATGTCATATTAAAATACTTGTGGGATAAAATGATCTGACAACTGAAATTTCCTTCCAAATAATCCAGGTGTAGGGAAAGCAAGAGTGGAAAGTGGAGTTGGGAGTGTGAGTAGAGTGGGAAAAGTATGGATGAAACGTGGCTGATTGCAGGCTGAAGTGATTATTGCAGTGAAGTGATGACTATACGGAGATATATTGTATCATTCTCTGGACTTTTGTATATAATTAAAATTTTCCATAACGAAATTATTTTTTTAAAAAAATAGAGTAACTGTATGTTTCATATAGGTGTTATGGGTTTTCAGTGAGATATGTAAAAGTGCGGTACTGTCTGGTGTATATAAAAGGGTTTTTGAAAAGTTTATTTCCCCTTTTCTTTCTCTTTTAAAATACACCTCCCCCACAACACACACACACACACACACACACACGCACACACACAAGGGAGTCATCCAAAAACAGTCTTTGTGATGTTCTGCAAGGGTTGAACTGCCCTAGTAAGGATTTGTGGAAGACTTAGATCTTTTTTACATTGAAATAAAGGGCTGGTGATTTTAGATAAACTTCAGGGTCCTGGAGCCTTAGGTATTGGACCTTCCTGCTTTGGGAAAATAATCAACTCCTGAGCTCCATAAACAATAACCAGTATAGAATAGAAAGCAGGATGCTCTGAGGAAAAGCCACACCCCCAACGTGTGGGTGGCACCTGAAGCAGGACCCTCAGCCTCAGGGAGGGACCAAGGCCTGTCGCAGGGCGCCCAAATGCTGCTGCCAGATCACCAAAGGAGAAGAGTCTAAAATGAAACCAAATAACAGGTGGCAATCTTAACCCACTCCCCTATAAAAGCTCCCCTTCTTAAAAAGAAAACTTACCTGAGAAGGAGTCTCTACTCCCTGATATTTAGTGCCATTGGTTTTATCTGTTCGCCGTTCTCCAAAATAGTACAAGCTTTCCTACAAAAAAGGAACCATGGTTCACCTGCACTCTTTCCTTTTCTATATTAGGTACCCTTAGTCTTTCTAAAACCACCTTCTTTCCTAAAGTCAGTGATTTTTTTTTTTTTATTTTTTCATGGAGTCTTGCTCTGTCACCCACACTGGAGTGTAGTGGCAGAATCTCACCTCACTGCAACCTCTGCCTCTTGGGTTCAATCCTGCCTCTGAGGCAGGATTATCCTGCCTCAGCCTCCTCAGTAGCTGAGACTACAGGCGTGTACCACACAAATGGCTAATTTTTTATATTTTTAGTAGAGATGGGGGCTTTGCCATGTTGGCGAGGCTGGTCTCGAACTCCTGACTCAAGAGATCCGCCTGCCTTAGCCTCCCAAAGTGCTGAGATTACAGGCATGAGCCAACGCACCCAGCCGCAGTGGTCTTTTGGCAAAGGCTACCCAAATTACCAAAATTAACAAAGTCACATCAAAGACTTCTTTCATTCAAGGTTTCATAAAGATATAAAATTTTAGAGCTGGAAAGACCTTAGAAATCATCTGGTCCAACCCTTCTTTCCATCTTACAAATGAGAAGACTGAGACCAAAAGAAAACTACACAATCTGCCATGGAGATGCTGCAGCCAGTTAGAGGCAGCACAGACCTGGAATACAAGTCTCTGGTTCTCAGTCTAGGGCTCCATATCAGTGGCTTTCAAACTTTTCATTTTTTAAGTTGCAATCCACATTAATAAACCTAGGAAATGTACACACACACACACACACACCAATACTTAAACCTTTTGATATTTTCTATTCTGCTCTATTCCATTTTATTTATTTTTAGTTTTAGTTTTTGTTTTTTTTTTTTGAGACAGAGTTTCGCTCTTGTTGCCCAGGCTGGAGTGCTATGGCCCGATCTCAGCTCACCATAACCTCGGCCTCCTGGGTTCAAGCGATTCTTCTGCCTCAGCCTCCTGAGTATCTGGGATTACAGGCATGCGCCACAACGCCCAGCTAATTTTGTATTTTTAGTAGAGACAGGGTTTCTCCATGTTGGCCGGGCCAGTCTCAAACTCCCAACCTTGGGTGATCCATCCACCTTGGCCTCCCAAAATGCTGGGATTACAGGCGTGAGCCACCGCGCCCGGCCAATTCCATTTTATTTTTAAGAGATGTTAGTCACAACCCAGCAACTTTATTTTACAACTCACTGATAAATCATGATTCATAGCTTGAAAAACAGCATCCTAGAACATCCGTTTTCAAAATCTGTGTGTCTCAAATTAGAAAAACCAAAGGTGGTGGAATTAGAGTGCTGGTCATTGTGCATAACCACCACTTCTTCCCTAGACTGTAGGCCAAACAACTCGAGTGGAGTTGCTAGAAATCGTAGCATCTCACCAAGAAAATGGCAGAAGGAAAAATGACGGAGAACACTGCTTTAGGTGGAAACAGCCCACCTTGTCTTATCAGAAATTTCTAGAGGTCACAGACTCCACATGTGTTGACTAAGCAGAGATAGTTACATGCAGGAGAGGCTTTGAGTTGTGAAATCTTGCTTTTTACCTACCTAAGCGTTGTGAGGGTGGTCAAGACCCTTTGGAGGATTTATCTAATTCAGCTTGATACTATTCTCATGAGGAAGGAAGAAGTCATGGTACTGGCAGGTGTAAGAGCAGGGCCAGGTGAGGTGAGGGAACTACTGTGATTACTGAATGTTTTTTGTATCTGTGTAACATGGCTTTACTCCCCTCACCTTAATCCTGCCCCATCAGGTCTTGTCTTTATTTAAAATGTTGATATTGTGTACCTCATAATTTTTTGCATTAATTTTTATTTTTTAAATATTGCATTAAAAATCATTTATTTTAATTATTGCAATTTTTAGCATTCTCTTAAATTTTGCGTCTCATTGACCTCACTCTACTGCTGGCCCAAAGAGATTCTTAAGCCAGCTACTAACTAACGCATGTTAAACAAGGAAGTATCAAAAACAGACTTTTTAACAACCACTTCTCCAATTACAATTTCACTGAGCACCATGACTAAAATAATCATCTTAACATCCTACCACTGATGTTTCAGAACTAGCAAACTCAGTCATCATAAGACAAAGTCTGTGGTAACATCTTTCATACCTCTGCAGTTAAAAATATTTCAGTGGCAATCAGGCAGGCACAAACCATAGTTCCAGTTCTTCCTAGAAAAGAAAAGAAGTTAGTTCAAGGGACATGCTTGGTGTAAAAATACACTCAGAAATATTCAACGGGTTCATTTTAAGTTGATTTTCTTTCTTTTTTTGGGGGGGACAGTGTCTCGCTGTGTCACCTAGGCTGTAGTGCAGTGGCGTGATCTCAGCTCACTGCGATCTCTGCCCCACAGGTGGAAAATAAATTACATGTACGGTAAAAATATTTCTCACTACCTCTCCACGAAAGAACAAGATGAGACTTTTACTAAATCTATTCGAAAGCAATAATTCATGTCTTATATAAATTCTTTTGGATAATAGTAAAAAAGAAAAATTCCCAACTCATTTAGTAACACTAATATAGCTGGTTCTAAAACTGCATAAATACAGTAGACGATTACTTTATACCAGTCTCACATATAAATGTAGATACAAAAATATACATATATTTTCAAAGTGAATCCAGCAATGTAGAAGCACCATGTATCAATACCAAGTGCCATTTCTCTTAAGAATGCAAGGATGCTTTTTTTTCAAAGATGGCAGATTACAGGCTTTTAGCATGCCTCGGTCATTTGGAAATAGCAAGATAGTATATAAAGATCAACTCTGTAAGCTTTAACTCAAGAAAGAAACGACAACTCCCTGGAATTATGAAGGACACTCCAGATCCTTGGGAGGACAATGCAGGCAAACAGGTCTTGTGAGAACATTCGACTGACAAAAGTGAGTGAAGCCTCAGTATGTGAGAGAGGCAGACAGCATCCCTCTTTCCACTGGGGATCCAAGTAACCCAGACCCAGGAAGAGCACTGTTTCTCCCAAGTCCTGGAGCTAATTTAACGAGAGACTTGGAGACTTTGTGAGGGAAAGACACAAGGAAAAGCTGCAGACATTTTCCCAAACCTGGACTGAGAGCAGGACAACACTGGGGAACCTTCCCCATCTGGCTCCACCCATCTTCCCCCCCCAACCCGACCTAACCCCCATTCCGCTAGGGCTTAGGAGGGAGCTCAGATTAATGTATTCTCTAGGAATCAGCTCATTGCCTAAGGCAACAAGAGAGTTCCTCCCAATAAACAAGAATCAAGTATACAGCCAGCACCACTGGCCACAGCCAGCTCTTACCCATTGGCGCCATCTACTGGCTTCTAGGTCAAACCACATACCCAATATAAAACCTGCTGATAGAAGTGCATACAGAAGCAACGCTGAAAGACCTACCGAGCATTGCTCTACAGTCACATCACCTAGGAAGGAAGGAAAGGGAAAGAAGAAAATAATAATAATAATAATACAGGAAAGAAAAGAAAAAGAAAAACTCCTACCCACATAAAAACAATTAGAAAAATTAGAAGTGCTAGCATCTCCAGATGAGAAGAAGCAGTGCAAGAATTCTGACACCATGAAAAACCTGCATGTAGTGACACCACCAAAGGATCACACTAGCTCTCTGGCAATGCTTTCTACCAAAATGAAAACTCAGAAATGACAATAAAGAATTCAAAGCATGGGTTCCAAGGAAGCTCAATGAGATTCAAGGTTGAAATCACCAAAAGAAACTTCCAAATCAATTCAGCAAATGAAGGAAGAGATAAACATCTTAAAAATAAATCAATCAGAACTTCTGGAAATTAAAAAACTCACTTAAGGATTTCAAAATACAATGGAAAGATTTATCAATAGACTGGACCAAGTAGAGGACATAATCTCAGAGCTTGAAGAAGACTGGTCTTTTGAACTAATGCAGTCAAACAAAAATAAAGAAAAAATATTTTTAAAAAGTGAAGAAAGTCTTTGAGAAATATGAGATTATGTGAAGTGACCAAACCTACAAATTACTGGCATTCCCTAGAGAAAAGGAGAAAAAGAAAACAACCTGGAAAACATATTTGATACAATCGTTCAAGAAAATTTCCTGAATCTTGCTAGAAAGGTAGACATCTAGATACAGTAAAGCCAGAGAATACCTGCAAGATACTATAAAAAAATAAACATTACCAAGGCATATACCAGACTGTCCAAGGTCAACGTTAAGGAAAAAATCCTAAGGCCAGATCACATAAAAAAGGAGTCCAATCAGGATAACAGCAGACTTCTCCGCAGAAACCTTAAAAATCAGGAGAGACTGGGAAGGTCTATTTTCAGAATTCTTAAAGAAAATAAATTTTAATCAAGAGTTTCTTATCCCGCCAAACTAAGCTTCATGAGTGAAGGACAAATAAAGATTTTTTTTTTTTTTCCAGAGAAGCAAGTGCCATGAGAATTCATTAAAACTAGACCAGTCTTACAAGAGATCCTTAAGGGAGTTCTAAACAGGGAAATGAAAGAATGATACCTGCTGTCATAAAAGCACACTTAAGTACATACCTCACAGACCCTATAAAACAACAATACTACAGAAAGTATAAAGCCACCAGCTAACAATGTCATGATAGGGTCAAAAGCTCACATGTCAATATTAACCTTGAATGTAAATAGTCTAAACACACCACTTAAAAGTCACAGAGTGGAAAGTTGGATAAAAAAACAAAACCCGAGGGCGGAGCAAGATGGCCGAATAGGAACAGCTCCAGTCTCCAACTCCCAGTGCGAGCAACACAGAAGACCGGTGATTTCTGCATTTTCAACTGAGGTACTGGGTTCATCTCACTAGGGAATGCCGGACGATCGGTGCTGGTCAGCTGCTGCAGCCCGACCAGCGAGAGCTAAAGCAGGGCGAGGCATCGCCTCACCTGGGAAGCGCAAGGGGGAAGGGAATCCCTTTTCCTAGCCAGGGGAACTGAGACACACAACACCTGGAAAATCGGGTAACTCCCACCCCAATACTGCGCTTTAAGGAAACGGGCACACCAGGAGATTATATCCCACACCTGGCCGGGAGGGTCCCACGCCCACGGAGTCTCCCTCATTACTAGCACAACAGTCTGTGATCTACTGGCAAGGCAGCAGCGAGGCTGGGGGAGGGGCGCCCGCCATTGCTGAGGCTTAAGTAGGTAAACAAAGCTGCTGGGAAGCTCGAACTGGGTGGAGCTCACAGCAGCTCAAGGAAACCTGCCTGTCTCTGTAGACTCCACCTCTGGGGACAGGGCACAGCTACACAACAACAACAACAACAACAAAAAAGCAGCAGAAACCTCTGCAGACGCAAACGACTCTGTCTGACAGCTTTGAAGAGAGCAGTGGATCTCCCAACACGGAGGTTGAGATCTGAGAAGCGACAGACTCCCTGCTCAAGCGGGTCCCTGACCCCTGAGTAGCCTAACTGGGAGACATCCCCCACTAGGGGCAGTCTGACACCCCACACCTCACAGGGTGGAGTACACCCCTGAGAGGAAGCTTCCAAAGCAAGAATCAGACAGGTACACTCGCTGTTCAGAAATATTCTATCTTCTGCAGCCTCTGCTGCTGATACCCAGGCAAACAGGGTCTAGAGTGGACCTCAAGCAATCTCCAACAGACCTACAGCTGAGGGTCCTGACTGTTAGAAGGAAAACTATCAAACAGGAAGGACACCTACACCAAAACCCCATCAGTACGTCACCATCATCAAAGACCAGAGGCAGATAAAACCACAAAGATGGGGAAAAAGCAGGGCAGAAAAGCTGGAAATTCAAAAAATAAGAGCACATCTCCCCCAGCAAAGGAGCGCAGCTCATCACCAGCAATGGATCAAAGCTGGACGGAGAATGACTTTGACGAGATGAGAGAAGAAGGCTTCAGTCCATCAAACTTCTCAGAGCTAAAGGAGGAATTACATACCCAGCGCAAAGAAACTAAAAATCTTGAAAAAAAAGTGGAAGAACTGATGGCTAGAGTAATTAATGCAGAGAAGGTCATAAACGAAATGAAGGAGATGAAAACCATGACACGAGAAATACATGACAAATGCACAAGCTTCAGTAACCGACTCCATCAACTGGAAGAAAGAGTATCAGCGATTGAGGATCAAATGAATGAAATGAAGCGAGAAGAGAAACCAAAAGAAAAAAGAAGAAAAAGAAATGAACAAAGCCTGCAAGAAGTATGGGATTATGTAAAAAGACCAAATCTACGTCTGATTGGGGTGCCTGAAAGTGAGGGGGAAAATGGAACCAACTTGGAAAACACTCTTCAGGATATCATCCAGGAGAACTTCCCCAACCTAGTAGGGCAGGCCAACATTCAAATCCAGGAAATACAGAGAACGCCACAAAGATACTCCTCGAGAAGAGCAACTCCAAGACACATAATTGCCAGATTCACCAAAGTTGAAATGAAGGAAAAAATCTTAAGGGCAGCCAGAGAGAAAGGTCGGGTTACCCACAAAGGGAAGCCCATCAGACTCACAGCAGATCTCTCGGCAGAAACTCTCCAAGCCAGAAGAGAGTGGGGGCCAATATTCAACATTCTTAAAGAAAAGAATTTTCAACCCAGAATCTCATATCCAGCCAAACTAAGTTTCATAAGTGAAGGAGAAATACAGTCCTTTACAGATAAGCAAATGCTTAGAGATTTTGTCACCACTAGGCCTGCCTTACAAGAGACCCTGAAGGAAGCACTAAACATGGAAAGGAACAACCGGTACCAGCCATTGCAAAAACATGCCCAAATGTAAAGACCATCAAGGCTAGGAAGAAACTGCATCAACTAATGAGCAAAATAACCAGTTAATGTCATAATGGCAGGATCAAGTTCACACATAACAATCTTAACCTTAAATGTAAATGGACTAAATGCTCCAATTAAAAGACACAGACTGGCAAACTGGATAAAGAGTCAAGACCCATCAGTCTGCTGTATTCAGGAGACCCATCTCACATGCAGAGACATACATAGGCTCAAAATAAAGGGATGGAGGAAGATTTACCAAGCAAATGGAGAACAAAAAAAAGCAGGGGTTGCAATACTAGTCTCTGATAAAACAGACTTTAAACCATCAAAGATCAAAAGAGACAAAGAAGGCCATTACATAATGGTAAAGGGATCAATTCAACAGGAAGAGCTAACTATCCTAAATATATATGCACCCAATACAGGAGCACCCAGATTCATAAAGCAAGTCCTTAGAGACTTACAAAGAGACTTAGACTCCCATACAATAATAATGGGAGACTTCAACACTCCACTATCAACATTAGACAGATCAACGAGACAGAAAGTTAACAAGGATATCCAGGAATTGAACTCATCTCTGCAGCAAGCAGACCTAATAGACATCTATAGAACTCTCCACCCCAAATCAACAGAATATACATTCTTCTCAGCACCACATCGCACTTACTCCAAAATTGACCACATAATTGGAAGTAAAGCACTCCTCAGCAAATGTACAAGAACAGAAATTATAACAAACTGTCTCTCAGACCACAGTGCAATCAAACTAGAACTCAGGACTAAGAAACTCAATCAAAACCGCTCAACTGCATGGAAACTGAACAACCTGCTCCTGAATGACTACTGGGTACATAACGAAATGAAGGCAGAAATAAAGATGTTCTTTGAAACCAATGAGAACAAAGATACAACATACCAGAATCTCTGGGACACATTTAAAGCAGTGTGTAGAG
>NC_037685.1:83186595-83198744 GCF_003255815.1 Theropithecus gelada | reverse complement strand
AGAAATACAAACTACCATCAGAGAATACTATAAACACCTCTATGCAAATAAACTGGAAAATCTAGAAGAAATGGATAATTTCCTGGACACTTAGACACTCTTCCAAGACTAAACCAGGAAGAAGTTGAATCCCTGAATAGACCAATAGCAGGCTCTGAAATTGAGGCAACAATTAATAGCCTACCAACCAAAAAAAGTCCAGGACCAGATGGATTCACAGCCGAATTCTACCAGAGTTACAAGGAGGAGCTGGTACCATTCCTTCTGAAACTATTCCAATCAATAGAAAAAGAGGGAATCCTCCCTAACTCATTTTATGAGGCCAACATCATCCTGATACCAAAGCCTGGCAGAGACACAACAAAAAAAGAGAATTTTAGACCAATATCCCTGATGAACATCGATGCAAAAATCCTCAATAAAATACTGGCAAACCGGATTCAGCAACACATCAAAAAGCTTATCCACCATGATCAAGTAGGCTTCATCCCTGGGATGCAAGGCTGGTTCAACATTCACAAATCAATAAACATAATCCAGCATATAAACAGAAGCAAAGACAAGAACCACATGATTATCTCAATAGATGCAGAAAAGGCTTTTGACAAAATTCAACAGCCCTTCATGCTAAAAACGCTCAATAAATTCGGTATTGATGGAACGTACCTCAAAATAATAAGAGCTATTTATGACAAACCCACAGCCAATATCATACTGAATGGGCAAAAACTGGAAAAATTCCCTTTGAAAACTGGCACAAGACAGGGATGCCCTCTCTCACCACTCCTATTCAACATAGTGTTGGAAGTTCTGGCTAGGGCAATCAGGCAAGAGAAAGAAATCAAGGGTATTCAGTTAGGAAAAGAAGAAGTCAAATTGTCCCTCTTTGCAGATGACATGATTGTATATTTAGAAAACCCCATTGTCTCAGCCCAAAATCTCCTTAAGCTGATAAGCAACTTCAGCAAAGTCTCAGGACACAAAATTAATGTGCAAAAATCACAAGCATTCTTATACACCAGTAACAGACAGAGAGCCAAATCATGAATGAACTTCCATTCACAATTGCTTCAAAGAGAATAAAATACCTAGGAATTCAACTTACAAGGGATGTAAAGGACCTCTTCAAGGAGAACTACAAACCACTGCTCAGTGAAATAAAAGAGGACACAAACAAATGGAAGAACATACCATGCTCATGGATAGGAAGAATCAATATTGTGAAAATGGCCATACTGCCCAAGGTAATTTATAGATTCAATGCCATCCCCATCAAGCTACCAATGAGTTTCTTCACAGAATTGGAAAAAACTGCTTTAAAGTTCATATAGAACCAAAAAAGACCCTGCATCTCCAAGACAATCCTAAGTCAAAAGAACAAAGCTGGAGGCATCACGCTACCTGACTTCAAACTATACTACAAGGCTACAGTAACCAAAACAGCATGGTACTGGTACCAAAACAGAGATATAGACCAATGGAACAGAACCGAGTCCTCAGAAATAATACCACACATCTACAGCCATCTGATCTTTGACAAACCTGAGAGAAACAAGAAATGGGGAAAGGATTCCCTATTTAATAAATGGTGCTGGGAAAATTGGCTAGCCATAAGTAGAAAGCTGAAACTGGATCCTTTCCTTACTCCTTATACGAAAATTAATTCAAGATGGATTAGAGACTTAAATGTTAGACCTAATACCATAAAAATCCTAGAGGAAAACCTAGGTAGTACCATTCAGGACATAGGCATGGGCAAAGACTTCATGTCTAAAACACCAAAAGCAACGGCAACAAAAGCCAAAATTGACAAATGGGATCTAATTAAACTAAAGAGCTTCTGCACAGCAAAAGAAACTACCATCAGAGTGAACAGGCAACCTACAGAATGGGAGAACATTTTTGCAATCTACTCATCTGACAAAGGGCTAATATCCAGAACCTACAAAGAACTCAAACAAATTTACAAGAAAAAAACAAACAACCCCATCAAAAAGTGGGCAAAGGATATAAACAGACATTTCTCAAAAGAAGACATTCATACAGCGAACAGACACATGAAAAAATGCTCACCATCACTGGCCATCAGAGAAATGCAAATCAAAACCACAATGAGATACCATCTCACACCAGTTAGAATGGCAATCATTAAAAAGTCAGGAAACAACAGGTGCTGGAGAGGATGTGGAGAAATAGGAACACTTTTACACTGTTGGTGGGATTGTAAACTAGTTCAACCATTATGGAAAACAGTATGGCGATTCCTCAAGGATCTAGAACTAGATGTACCATATGACCCAGCCATCCCATTACTGGGTATATACCCAAAGGATTATAAATCATGCTGCTATAAAGACACATGCACACGTATGTTTATTGCGGCACTATTCACAATAGCAAAGACTTGGAATCAACCCAAATGTCCATCAGTGACAGACTGGATTAAGAAAATGTGGCACATATAGACCATGGAATACTATGCAGCCATAAAAAAGGATGAGTTTGTGTCCTTTGTAGGGACATGGATGCAGCTGGAAACCATCATTCTTAGCAAAGTATCACAAGAACAGAAAACCAAACACCGCATGTTCTCACTCATAGGTGGGAACTGAACAATGAGATCACTTGGACTCGGGAAGGGGAACATCACACACTGGGGCCTATCATGGGGAGGGGGAAGGGGGGAGGGATTGCATTGGGAGTTATACCTGATGTAAATGACGAGTTGATGGGTGCTGATGAGTTGATGGCTGCAGCACACCAACATGGCACAAGTATACATATGTAACAAACCTGCACATTATGCACATGTACCTTAGAACTCAAAGTATAATAAAAAAAAAACAAAAAACAAAAAACCCATCCGTCTGCTGTCTTCAAGACACCATCTCACATGTAACAACACCAATAGGTTCAAAGTAAAGGGTTGGAGAAAGATCTCTCACACAAACAAAACACCAAAAAGAACAGGGATCACTATTCCCAAAACAGATAAAACAGGCTTTAAACCAGCAATAGTAAAAAAGGACAAAGAAGGGCATTACATAATGATAAGGGGTTCAATTCAACAAGAAGTCATAACTATCCAAAATATATATGCACCCAACATTGGATCACCCAGGTTAATAAAACAGGTACTTCTAGACCTACGAAAAGACTTAGCCACATAATAATAGTCAGGAGACTTCAACACCCCACCGATAGCATTAGACAGATCATTCAGATAGAACACTAACAGAAAAATTATGGATGTAAATTCAACACTTGACCAACTGGACGTAATAGGCACCTAAAGAACACTCCACCCATCAACTACAGAATATACATTCTTCTCATTTGTACACTGAACGTATTCCAAGATCAACCACATGTTCCACCATGAGGCAAGCCTCAATAAATTTAAAAAAAAGGTGAAATCATACCAACCTTTTTTTTGGACCACAGTTGAATAAAAATAGAAATCAGTACCAAGAAGATCTCTAAAAACCAAACAATTTCATGGAAATGAAACAACTTGCTCATGAATGACTTTTGGGCAAATGATAAAATTAAAGTAGAAATCAAAAAATTCTTTGAAATAAATGAAAACAGAAACACAACATACCAAAATCTCTGGGATGCAGCAAAAGCAGTATTAATAGGAAAGTTTATGGTGCTAAATGTGTACCTCAAAAAGCTAGTAAAATCTCAAACTAATAATGTAATATCATACCTAGAGAAATCAGAAAAACAAGAACCCCAAACCTAGCAGAAGAAAAACAATAACTAAAATCAGAGCAAAACTAAACAAAATTCAGACCCCAAAATTAAAACAAAGATTCAAAGAAACCAAGTCATTTCTTTGAAAAGATAAAACAAAATTGATAGATTGCTAGCTAGATTAACAAAGAAAAAGAAAGAAGATCTGGATAAGCACAATCAGAAATAACAAAGATGACATTACAACCAATCCCACAGAGATACAAAAGGTCCTCAGAGACTATTATGAACAGCTCTATGCACACACACTAGATAATCTGGAGGAAATGAATAAATTCCTGGCAACACAGAACTTCCCAAGATTGAATCGGAAAGAAATTGAAACTCTGACCAGACCAGTAACAAGCTCCAAAATTGAATCCATAAGTTAAAACCCAGCAACCAAAAGAGTCCTAGATCAGATGTGTTCACAGATGAATTATATCAAATATGCAGAGAAGAGCTGGTATCAGTTCCACTGTAACTATTCCAAAAAGTCCAGGAGGGATTCTTCCCTAATTCATTCTATGAAGCCAGCATCACCCTGAAACCAAAACCTGGCAAACACACAATTAAAAAAAAAGAAAACTAAAGGCTAATCTCAATGATGAAGATAGGCACAAAAATCGTTAACAAAATACCAGCAAACTGAATCCAAGAGTACATCAAAAAGTTAATTCACCATAATCAAGTACGCTTCATTCCAAGGATGCAAGGTTCAGCATATGCAAATCAATAAATGTGAATCACCACACAGAAACCACATGATCATCTTAATAGATGCAAAAAAAACCTTTTGATAAAATTCAACATCCTTCTTGACAAAAAACACTCAAGAAACTAGGCATTAAAGGAATACACTTCAAAATAGAGCCTATTATGAACCCACAGCCAACATTATAACAGGCAAAAGCTGGACGCTTCCCCTTGTGAACTGGGACAAGACAAGGATGCCTAATTCTCACCACTCCTATTTAACATAGTAGTAAAAGTCTTTGTCATAGCAATCAGGCAAAAGAAAGAAAAAAATGCATCCAAATAGGAAAATAAGAAGTCAAACTATCTCTCTTCATCAACAATATGATTCTATATCTACAAAATCCAAAAGACTCCACCAAAAGGCACTTGGAACTGATACATTACTTCAGTAAAGTTTTAGGATACAAAATCAATGTCCAAAAATCAGTAGCATTTCTATACACCAATAATGTCCAAGCTGACAGCCAAATCAAGAACATAATCCCCTTTATAGTAGCCACACAAAAAATCAAATACCTAGGAATACAGCTAACCGAGGAGGTGAATGATCTCTACAAGGAGAACTACAAAACACTGCTGAAAGAAATCATAGATGACACAAACAAATGGAAAAACATTCCATGCTAATGGACTGGAAGAATCAATATCATTAAAATGGCCATGCTACCAAAAGCGATCTACAGAATCCACATTTTTCCAATCAAGCTACTAACATCATTTTTCACAGAACTAGAAAAAAACTAATTCATATGGAACCAAAAAAGAGCCTGAATAGCCAAAGCAATCCTAAGCAAAAAGAACAAAGCCAGAAGCATCACAGTATCCAACTTCAAACTATACCATAAGGCTACAGACCAAAAGAGGATGGTACTGGTAGAAAAATAAAATAAATCAAAGGAAGACAATAAAGAACTCAGAAATAAAGCCAAGCACAGAAAGCCATCTGGTATTTGACAAAGTCAACAAAAACAAGCAATAGGGAAATGACTTCCTGTTCAATAAATGGTGCTAGGATAGTGGGCTAGCAATATGCAAAAGAAAGATATGGCCCTATACCTTTCACCATATACAAAAATTAACTAAAGACAGAAAGACCTCAGACTATAAGAATACTAGGAGAAAACCTAGAAAACAACATTCTGGACATTGACCTTAGGGAAGAATTTATGACGAACTTTTCAAAAGCAATTGCCACAAAAACTGACAAGTGGGACCTAATTAAACTATAGAGCTTCTGCACAGCAAAGAACCTATCAACACAGTAAACAGACAACCTATAGAATGGGTGAAAATATTTGCAAACTATGCATCTGACAAAGGTTTAATATTCAGAATCAATAAGAAACTCAACAATTAAGCAAAAAAAAAAAAAAAAACCCATTAAAAATGGGCAAAAGATATAAATACACACTTCTTAAAAGAAGACATACCAGTAGCCAAGAAACAGATGAAAAATGCTCCACATCACTAATCATCCGAAAAATGCAAATTAAAACCACAATGTGATTACATCTCATACCAGTCGGAATGGCTATTATTAAACAGTCAAAAAACAACAGATGCTGGCAAGGCTGCAGAGTAAAGGGAACACATAAACACTGTTAATGGGAACATAAATTAGTTCAGCTACTATGGAAAGCAGTTTGGAGATTTCTCAAAAACTTAGAAATACCATTTGACATTGCAGTCCCATTACTGGGTATACATCCAAAGGAAAATAAGTTGTTCTAACAAAAAGTCACATGCCCTGGCTTGCTCTTCTCAGCACTACTGACAACAGGAAAGACACAGAATCAACCTAGGTGCCCATCAGTGGTGGACTGGATAAAGAATATGTGGTACATATATACCATGGAATACTACACATACATAAAAAAAAATAAAATCATGTTCTTTGCAGCATCATGAATGCAGCTGGAAATCATTATCCTAAGCAAATTAATGCAGGAACAGAAAACCAAATACCGTATGTTCTCACTTATAAGTGTAAGCTAAATAGTGGATGCTCATGGACATCAAGGTGGCAATAATGCATATTGGGAAGTTCTAGAGGGGGCACAGGAGAAGGTGACACAGGTTCAAAAACTAACTATTGGGTCCTGTGCTCAGTACCTGGGTGATGGGATCAATCATACCTCAAACCTCAGTATCACACAATATACCCAGGTAATAAACCTGCACATGTACTTCCAAATCTAAAATAAAAGTTGAAATTATACCAAAAATCTAAGCTCAAAAAGAAAAAATATCTTTGCCCATTAAAAAACAAATAATAAAAATACAAGAATCATCCTATATCAGAAATCTGTATTAATGTAATTTATCATATTCACAGATTAAAGTAGACATACCTCACAATTATGTCAATTAATGCAGAGAAAGCATTCACTACAATTCAGCCTACAACTGTGACTTTAAAAATTAATAAAAACTAGGACACTTCTTTAACTCAACGAAGGGAATCTACCAAAATACCTACCAGGAACATCATATTAATGATGTAATACTGATAGCATTTTCTTTAAAGACTGGAATTAAACAAAAATACCCGTGTTCACTGCTTCCATTTTACAATGTACTGCAGAGCCTAGCCAGTGCAGTAAGTCAGTGTAGTAAGTAAATCTATAGAATAACTTGTTAATCTAACGAGACAGTTTAGGAAGATTTCTAGATGTAGGCTCAACATAAACAAAAATTAATAGCTAAATCAAGGATTCAGGTTGAAATCTTTACAGTAATTACTTAAAAAAAAGGAGTATATAACTTCCAAGGTAATGGTAGAGAGTGAGAAGGAAAGAATTATTAAAGTTCAATAAAAGCAAAACACAAAGTCAGTAAGAATATAGAAGAGTTAAATAAATTAACAAATGGATGTACATAGAACCATTGTTCTCAATAATGCATAATACATGTTCTTTTCAAATGTACAGAAAACATTTAACAATATCGACCAAATTCTGGGCCATAAAGCAAGTCTACACAAATTTCAAAGAAAAAAAAAAACATAGTATGTTCTGTGTCCACAACACAATACAACCAGAAATAAAAAACTTTTTTTTTTTTTTTTTCTCAGATGGTGTTTCGCTCTTGTTGCCCAGGCTGGAGTGCAATGATGTGATCTCGGCTCACTGAAACCTCTGCCTCCTGGGTTCAAGTGATTCTCCTGCTTCAGCCTCCCGAGTAGCTGTGACTACAGGCATGCGCCACCACACCCAGCTAATTTTTGTATTTTTAGTAGAGACGAGGTTTCTCCATGTTGGTCAGGCTGGTCTCGAACTCCTGACCTGAGGTGAACCACCTCCTCGGCCTCCCAAATTGCTGGGATTACAGATGTGAGCCACTGCGCCTGGCCTCAGAAATAAAAAACTTAAAGATAAATACAAAAGTCTCCTATGTTTGGAAATAAGGAAGTATGCTTCTGTATAACTCATAGGTTAAAACAAAACAAAACACCAAGCACAGTGAAAACTGGAAAATAATTTGAACCCAGTAAAATGAAAATATTACATATGAAAATTTGTGGGATGAAGCTAAAGCAATTCTTAGAAGAAAATGTGTAGCCGTAAATGCTAAATAGAAAACAGAGTGGTCGACACTCTAAGAATTATTCATCTTAAGAAGTCAGGAAAAGAACAAATTAACCCAAGGAATACAGAAGGAAATACTAATATAATACTAATTGATGAAATAAAAAATAAATAATAGAGACCATCAGTAAGGCCAAAAATCTGTTACTTTTAAAAGACTAGTAAAATTGATAATTCCCTCGTGAGACTAATCAAAAGAAAAAAAGGGAGAAGGCACCAAGAAAGTAATGCAAGGAATAAAAAGGGAATGCCTCTGTAGACATTAAAATGGTAAAATGATATTGTGAATAATTTGATGCCTAAACATTCGCAAACGTAGATTAAATGGACAAATGCTGGGAAAACTATAACTTACGAAAACCAGCTAAGGAAATAAAATTATAAAAAATTCTATAGGCCAGGCACGGTAGCTTACGCCTGTAATCCCAGCATTTTGGGAGGCCGAGGCGGGCGGATCACGAGGTCAGCAGATGGAGACCATCCTGGCTAACACCGTGAAATCCTGTCACTACTAAAAATACAAAAAATTAGCTGGGCGTGGTGGCGGGTACCTGTAGTCCCAGTTACTTGGGAGGCTGAGGCAGGAGAATGGCGTAAACCCAGGAGGCGGAGCTTGCAGTGAGCCGAGATGGCGCTACTGCACTCCAGCCTGGGCGACTGAGCAACACTCTGTCTCAAAAAAAAAAAAAATTCTATATCTGAAACTGAGCCATAATTTAAAAACTTCTCCCCAGAGAAAACTCTAGACCAATGTAGCTTCACTGGTGAATTTCACTGTACACTTAAGAAGAAAAAAATTTAGCATGCATAAATTCATCAAGGGAATAAAAACTGAGAAAATGAAATCGAACTCATTTCATGAAGCCAAGATTTCAAAAAACTATGAGAAAAGAAAATTATAACCAATCACACTGATGACATGAATTTGAAAATCCTAAACAAAATATTAATAAATAGAATCCAGGAATTTAATAATAAAATATTTTAATAATTAATAAAATAGTATAGCAAAACTCAATTATATTTATTCCAGAAATATGTTGGTTTACCACTTAATCATGTAATTAACCACATTTATTTATCAGATAAATGGGAAAAATTATCATCTCAAAGATTCAGAAAAATCTGGAAAAATTCAACATCCATTCATGATAAAAAAAAACAAAAAAACAAAAAAAAACCTCTCAGCAAACTAAAGACATTGTTTTTTCTTTTCTTTTTCTTTTTCTTTTCTTTTTTTTTTTTTTTTTTTTTTGAGCAAATGTCTCACTCTGTCACCTAGGCTGGAGCGCAGTGGTGCGATCTTGGCTGACTGCAACCTCTGCCTCCTGAGTTCAAGCTCCTCTGGAATAGCCGGTATTACAGGCATGCACCACCACACCTGGTTGTTTTTATTTTTTCGTAGAGACGGGGTTAGAGACGGGGTTTCATCCTGTTGCCCAGGCTGGTCGGAAGTGATCGGCCCCACCGGGCCTCCCAAAGTGCTGGGATTACAGGCATAAGCCATGGCGCCTGGCTGAGGAATTTCTTTTTCTTTTTTTTTTGAGATGGAGTCTCGCTCTGTCGCCCAGGCTGGAGTGCAGTGGCGCGATCTAGGCTCACTGCAAGCTCCGCCTCCCGGGTTCACGCCATTCTCCTGCCTCAGCCTCCCGAGTAGCTGGGACTATAGGTGCCCACCACCACGCCCGGCTAATTTTTCGTATTTTCAGTAGAGACGGAGTTTCACCGTGTTAGCCAGGATGGTCTTGATCTCCTGACTTCGTGATCCGCCCGCCTCAGCCTCCCAAAGTGCTGGGATTACAGGCGTGAGCTACCGCGCCTGGCCTGAGGAATTTCTTAATCTGATAAATGGTAGCTAACACACACACACACACACACACACACATGCTCCTAAAGCAATTGGAGAGACGCTGAAAGCTTTTCCTTTGAGAATAGAAGTGTACATTGATGGCTGCTATTGCCACTTCTAATTCTACACTGTACTGAAGGTTCTAGCCAGTGGTAGGGGAAAAACATGACTGAAAAGGAAAAAATACAATTTATTATTTTCACATGATATAATCATGTCCTATAAAATCCAAAAGAATCTATAGATAATTTAGTAGAACTAATAAGTGAGTTTAGGCTGGGTACTGTGGCTCAGGCCTGTAATCCTAGCATTTTGGGAGGCGGAGGCTGAGGCTGGCAGATCACTTGAGCCCAGGAGTTTGAGAACAAACTCAACAACATGGCAAAACCCTGTCTGTACAAAAAAATCAAAAAATTAGCTGGGCGTGGTGGCACCTGCCTGCAGTCCTAGCTACTTGGGAGGCTGATGTGGGAGGATTTCCTGAGCCCAGGAAGGTTGAAGCTGCAGTGAGCCATGATCGCGTCACTGCACTCCAGCCTGGGTGACAGAATGAGACCCTATCTCAAAAAAATAAAAAGTGAGTTTAGTCAAGTTGCGAATTACAAGATTGATAAATAAAATGAACTGCATTTAAATCAACATTTAGAAAATAAACACTTTAAAGGGATATCATTTCAATAACCACAACATATCAAGTATGTAGGAATAAATCTCATCAAAAATATGCAAGCTTTCTACACAGAAAATAAGAAAACATTGTAAAGAGAAATGGAAGGAGACCTAACTGAATGACAGAATATCTCTTTTCATGGGTTGGATGGGTCTCTTTTCATGGGTTGGATGAGTCAATATTGTAAAGATTCGATTCTCCCCAATCTATAGATTCAATGCAATTCCAAAAATATTTCTATCAGGTGTGTGTATTTAACTAGTTGATTCCAAAATTTATATGGAAATGTGTAGATGGCCTAAAATACACAAATAATTTTGAAGAAAAAGAAAAAGATGATTGTACTCACTTGACTGGAAATAAGGACTTATTAGAAAGCTACAGTAAGATGGTTGTGCTACTGGCACACAGATGAAAAATCAGTGAACAGAATAGAAAGGTCAGAAACAGACTCATATTCTGCAGGGTAGTAAAGTAATGAAAATCTTCTCAACCAGTGTGCTGGAATAATTGGATAGCCATCTATGGAAAAAGATGAAACCCAACCCCTTCCTCACACCATACTTATAAATCAATTTTAAAAGGAATGAACCTTCTAGAAGAAAATATAGTAGTAGAATGTCTTTAAACTCAAGGAAAATTTTCTTAATCAGGACACAAAAACACAACCTTTATAAGAGGAAAGCATAATACCTATGATGGTAATACAGCTAAGAACTTCTGTTAAGCAAAAGATACTCCTGAGAGACAGAAAAGGCAAATCACAGAACAGAAAAGGTTTCTTGAAATACATATATGACCAATAACAGAATGGAAATCAGAATACATAAAAAACTGCAAATCAACAGAAAAAAGACAAATAATCCAGGAGAAAAATGGGTAAGAAAATTTAATAGTTACTTTACAAAAAAGGACATCCAAATACTTAATAATCTTAAGAAAACTTCCCCAATCTTATTAGTAATTACAGAAATGCAAATGAACACCACCATAATATGCCATCACACAAACACCCAATGGCTAAAAATAAAAATACTCAGAATTGCAAGTATTGGGGAAGATATGGAACACTTCGAGTGTACAATACCAGTGGAGTGAAAATTGGCACCCTATCTCACCCAGTATACAAAAATCAACTCAAAGTAAAGACTTAACTGTGAAACTTGAAATTGGAAAACTACTAGAACAAAACATAGGGGAAAAGCTTCTTGACATGGGTCTGGGCCAAAATTTTTTGGATATGACTGAAAAGCATAGGCAAAAAAAGAAAAAACAGACAAATGACATTGTATCAAACTGAAAAGCTTTTGCACAGTAAAGGAAACAATTATAAAGAGACAACCTACAGAATGGGAGAAAATACCTGCAAAGCATATATTCGAGAACAGGGTAATATTTTTTTTTAAAAAAGGAACTCAAACAACACAATAGCAAGAGAACAAGTTACTTGCCTAAAAAATGGGCAAGCAACCTGAAAAGATATTTCTCAAAAGAAGACATATGAATGGCCAAGAGGTATACGAAAAAAATGCTCAACATCATTAAT